>NW_028257804.1:0-42120 GCF_054643075.1 Acanthaster planci | reverse complement strand
TGAGTAATGCTGTCAGTAACCTTTGCCCGGTTCAGGCCAGTCGGGCAAACCAAAATTAACTGTAGGCCTACTGAGGCAACTTGAGTGGATCCAGAGAATTTGGTTTTACTCACGCAACTAACCTTTTGCTTCGTCATTTCTTACGGCAGGTTTGTTTGTCAATATGTTATGGGCCATGAATTGAAAGCCGTCGAGCAAAACTAGGGTCACATTGCTGGATCAATACACGTGTAATGGGCATTTTGAACTTGAAGAGAATATGCGTACGAAATAAACGTGAAAGCCAAAGCGAGCCAAACGTAGGCCATGTTGACGAAACAATGCACGTATACGTTGGATAAAAGGACGAGGCTGGGGAAATGTTGACTACGGAATATGCAATGACGTAACTATGAGGTGGACATTTCTAGGGGGCACACATTTTTCAGGGGCACCAAAATCTGAAAAACTGCGCGACTGAGACCTGTGCATAGATTGTGTACATTTCCAAAGTTCAAGGGGACACCCAGGTGGAGGGGCAACGACCTGCTTCACATCCTGCCCCAGCAGTGCCGCGTCCAGAATTTGAGAGGGCTGCCCATACAACAACTATTTAATGTTATCACTATTGCCTTTCAGGGCCTGAGGACAAACCAACGGCTATTTCCTGACTCTGACATACAATTGATGAGAGCTGGCAAGGCAAGGTTGAGTGATGCCTAACGTGGGTATACACGCTTAATATATGTTGGGGTCGAAGTTGCACCGACCGTTCACCAAGCACGGTTAAAATGCGGCGGCAGGGGCAGACTAAACTCGAACAATCACCGACTCGATCTCTGGGACTGTCATTCCAAACCAGGTGCAAAAGCTGGAGTTTTGCCATCCCTGTACGTACGTTGTCGGCAAGTTACCCACACGAGAAGCCAATTATTGATGAAATGGAGTCGGACAGTGTGACTATAGGGGAACTACAAGATGACAACCAACCTGACGTGCCTGAGGTACCTCAGCAACACACCAATGCCGCTTTGGATGAGGATGTCTCATCGATCGAGACAGACCAGAGAGGCAAGATAGACACCCCGTCGCCTGTGATCACGGAGGGCGTTGGTTGTAGGTCCAGCCACCGACCTCTCCCGGTCCACGGTCTGGTGTACGCTCTTGAGGACAGGCCGCCCTGGTACACTACCGTTTTCCTCGGTATTCAGGTGTGTTTTACTGCATTTCATTCTCGAAGTGTTCGGAGGGTTTTTAGTTTCTGAGGGGCCTGCAACTTGACTACCGAGTTTGTCATGAATTAGTAGCTTTCGGACAGGCGTGACGTGACCATGCCGCTGACTTAAATAACAAATGAGTATAACTGAGGGTCTTAGTATTAAATTTTCTTCTCTTATTTTTTCCCAAACTAGCATTTTATGACCACTTTTGGGAGTACCATTTCTATTGCGTTTCTGCTGACCCCGAGCCTGTGCATTGCGCACGACGCCGTTACTGTAGGAGAGCTCATTGGTTCCCTCTTTGTGGTTAATGGCTTGGTGACCGTCCTACAAACCACATTCGGCATTAGGTTAGTGAAGCTCACTTCAGCTCCTATCATTTGTAGTTTGAGTGCACTTACTCTCAACAAAACAGTCCAAATCAAGGGCTAAACACTGCCGTTTGTCCTATTGCATTATTCGTTAATTCATCATTTCGCAATCAGTTAACCAATAAAGTCCCAAAGGTGAATGGCTTTGAAAGTCAATACAAGTAGTCCTCTAATAGCTGTCACATATTTCAATTTCACGACCGGACAATTTTCTTACCTTTTCTTGCCACGTCCACCAATTCCTCTTTCAGTGGCCAACTGTCCATCGGTAATACTTTGACCGACGATTATACCTGCACACAACTTTTAAGCATCTTATCCATTAAATTTCATCATTTCTCATTTTTTTTCACAATTAAGTAGAAGCAGTCAGTATGTCACTCATTGTCTGTGATATTTGGTTCAGACTTCCCATCATCCAGGGGACTTCCTTAGCCTTCCTCGTGCCGTCTTACTCAATCCTCAACCTAAGAGGAGAATGTCCGCCAGCACCAACTGGTATGTCTCGGGGCTGCGTCAAAAACGAACTTAGTGCAATTTTTTCACAATTTTTTTTTCTCACCCGGCGCATGGTTTTTAATGTTTAGAATTCATTCTTTAATTTCCTTTATAGAGAAAGGACTACAAATTACCTGCCAAACAAACAAAAGTAATATGAAATCAATGTCAGTGATATGTCTCTTGTCAAAGTAAACGTGTCACTTCTCTTCCACAGTAAAGATGTATTTGGTACAAACATTCGTATTCCCAAGCAGTTTCCTATGGTTAGAAAACGTTATGATAGAGGCAACCTTCAATTCACCCACACAAGTGTGTAAACGCCTCCAATCGTCGACTCCCTATTGTTCCTCTTTTGTTCATACTTGAACTTTTTTGGAAGACCTCCCATATGTTTTGTACACGTTTTCCAACCGTGGACTGATCGGCAACCGTGGACCCTATTGTCTCCTATTGTTATAGGTCCATAATTGAAGGCGTTTACACACTCAACATAACCCCAATACTATACGAACGCAGTGTTTATTCATTACGCCCCTTTGAAAATGCGTTATTTGTGAATGCAGTGAATTCTACAGCAGAAGAGGTCACTGCCGCTGAAGAGGAGTGGTTGGCAAGAATAAGAGAGGTGGGCAAAGACAGACAGTTATAACAACCAGACGATGGAACTTTTCCGCATTACTTTAATAAAAGAAACCATGCGGAAGAGGATTAAGTAGATCAAATTGTGTCACTTCGATCCAACTTAAACGATGATTTGAGTGCCAATAACTGATTTTTTTTTCGTCAAGTCTGGTATGTTCAGGGAAGAAAATCTACATCAGTGTCACTTGCGATATGACGAGATGAAGTGGGCGACAGACTCAAACTGTGGCTCCGTTTGCAACACGCACTGACCGATCTGAGAACAAGATCAGGGCGTGCACTTGCGCAGACAGCCCCATAGTGGGAGCACAGTGAACTATAGTAGGCTTCTGATTGGTAGCTGACTTTTCCTTTGTTTCCCCAGATCCAGGGCGCCATCATGGTGGCCTCGTGCGTGCAGGTTTTTATTGGTGCCACGGGCATCGTGGGTATCCTGATGAATTTTATTGGTCCGCTTGCAATCACACCGACCATCACGCTGATTGGTCTATCGCTTCATAAAGCGGCCGCAGCGAAGTCAGGGGCGCACTGGGGTATAGCATTCATGTGAGTATCGGCCAATTACGGGTCCAGGGGAGGGGGTAAGAGGTAAAGACGCTTTGGGCGCTAATTCCGTTCACTTTGCAGGGGTGTACAAAGACCCCAAATTAAACCTCACTCCTGGGGAAAGCCTGCAAAAAATTGCTTATGAAGAAATCCTGAAAATTTGCCCCTCTGCCTCCCAAACACAGGTGTTCCCCAAAAATGTGTTTTTGAATTTATTTAAATGCCAGCAACACTGCATTTAGGACATTTTCTTCACCTGGATTTCTGTTTTTGTTCTTTCTGATCAGGACAATTGTCTTCATCGTCATATTCTCTCAATATCTTCCCAACGTTGGTGTCCCTCTTTTGAGCTACAACTCTGAAAAGAAGTGTCACGTGAGCAGATTCAAGCTCTTCAAATTATTCCCGGTACGACACAATTTATGGATTGGGGTTTTATTTTGTTTGGTTTGGTTTGGTTTGGGTCGGTGCTTTTTGTTCTGTTTAATCATTTGTTCTACCTTTTACAAATGTAGCAAGCATTTAAGTACTTTTTGGCATGAGATAATCCTTGTTATAAATTAATCATGTTATACACTTAGGACGAAGATCAAATAAAAGACATAAGGACGAAATCTGTCAAATCATGTAACATGAATAGCGTTACAAAATGTTTAGATTATATCTTATACACACACAGATCATTCTAGGAATCGCTCTTGCTTGGTTACTCTGCTATGTATTCACCGCCACCGGCGTGTTCCCTGACGACCCAAAGGTGTATGGATACGCCGCTCGTACCGATCTGAACACCATGGTGCTGGAGCGCGCACTCTGGTTCCGCTTTCCGTATCCAGGTACACGACTTGTTTAACAAAACGATTTTGCAGAAAAAAAGATAAAACTAAAACATTTTTATTTTACGAAAACAGAGGAGCACTCCAAGAGTTCTCTCATCTTAACTTTTGCTTGAAAACAAGTATAAATTGTGTTGCAACCTTGGCTCGCGGTAAACAATACCACACGTGAGGACCGTTGGCATGTTGAAATTTGAACAAAGTAGTAAAAACAAATTCATTTTCGTACAGGGCAGTGGGGCACGCCCACTGTAAGGCTGTCCAGTGTACTTGGCATCACGGCCGGCGTGTTTGCTTCCATCGTCGAGTCCATCGGTGACTACTACGCATGCGCCAGAATGTCTGGTGCCCCACCCCCTCCCCAACATGCTATCAACCGGGGCGTGCTGATCGAGGGCATTGGGTGCATACTGGCCGGGGCATGGGGATCCGGAAACGGAACTACGTCACACAGTGAAAACATTGGAGCCATCGGACTTACCAAGGTGCCGCCATGGCTTTAATATATAAAGTGAACTGAATCACAACATTCAAATCAAAAGTTACGAATGAATTGTTCATGCGGCATGGTTTATCCTGATAATTTTTGTCTTTCCAGGTTGGCAGTCGTGTGGTTGTACAGGCTGCTGGTTGCGTCCTGATAGTCGTCGGTGTTGTTGGTAAGGTTGGTGCCCTTTTGGCCACTATGCCCGACCCTATCGTTGGTGCCATCATTTGCATCGCGTTTGGTGAGTCCTTCCTCGTCTTCACCCAGAAGCTGCATAATCCTCTCCCTGACACGGTGGATATCTGTATGCGACAAGCCATGACTTAGCCATCTGTCGAGAGATTTATCATATGCCCACACAAAGGCGTCAATATAGTTGAAATCAACGATCCGAGAGAAATAGTCAGGGCTCCACGTTACCAGAGAATATGTTAATACGCTAGGATTTTTGCTGGTCTTTAAGATGTTAGCGCTTTAAAATACAGCCATGTGTCGTTTTCCGTCGTCTTGCCTTGCAAGAGGGCGCAATTAAACAATTTTCACATTGCGAGCTGTGCGCGAAAACGCCCCAAGGCATATGGTTGCCATCTTATATCCTATAACGTTTTTACAAATTGCCCGGTGTGTGAGCGTCGTGGAACCCTGGAAAGAGAGATTGAAAAAAATACGTTTAACGATGGAAAAGCAAAAGAATATGGGAAGAAAATGAAATGGGATGAAGCTTGTCGGTTTTGCTTGGAAAAACCTCGAAATTGCGTCCTTTCACTATTATTTAGTTTAACAGTTCGTTGATGATAAGTGCTTTGACCCTCTCCACCGGAAATCAGCCCCCTCCAAAAAATTAGTTGATTCCCTCCGGATAACCATCGTGGCGACATAGATTTTTCCCGTGTGTCGCTTCTGAAATTAAGGGCTTTCTTCGGCGTTCTGTCACTGAACGTCGTAGAAATGCGGACCTGATGCTGGTTCGTGTCTTTTTGCACGTAAGCGCTTACAGCGCACCATGACCTTCCTCTGCGTTGTTGTAACTTGAGCAAGCTCATAACATCATATGCCATATCATGCTTAACCCCAACAGACAACTCAAAGCATTGAATTTCCCTTTTTTTCCAAAGCAGGTGCGTAAAAAACACGGAGACTGTTGAATAATTATCAATCAAACTTGCAATTATGTTGCAACAACGATATTCAACTTTAATTACGGCATGTAAAAAATAATTAATTGCCTGTCAAAGGCTGTGTTTGAAGATTATATTTGCGCGTGGAGCATTATTGTAAGACAATAGTCACAACGGCTACGTTTATACAATAAGTTATGTCTGCCCATCCTTGAACAAGGTGTTCCATTGTGGCAGCCCTATCAAACCAGTCATTATTCGTTCGCTTGAGCGTATACAATATAAATTAACTAGGATTATTTTCAATGAACGCACTGCTTTATGTAGTAATAGGTATTTCCTCACTTCATTCAAGAATGTGGCATCTCTCTTGTATGTTTGTTTGCAAGTGCTTGTGGGCTATACGATCTACCAGTTTTCAATTATTTCTTCATCAATAGTCATAGAAATGACACACTTCATTTTACTCATCCATTTGCCAAAACTGATGCTTTCAAACATTCGGTTTTCTTAGATTTTCCCGCACATGGAGTTTGCTCCCCCGTCAAGTTAGAGATGAAATTGCTTAAGCCGGTTTTAGACAGTTTAGTGGTTGTATATTAGTTGTCATTCTATGGATGGACCATGCAGCCACTGTTGGAGCTGGGGTACCTTGGTTTGCTTCTCTGCGTGGGATTGGGTTATTTGTGGGTGGGTTTTATCTTTTACGTTCCTTTTTGTATTGTTCGTGTCGTCTATTTCATGGACAGAACTTGGAACCATCTTCAATGGGTTTATAGCCTATTTTAATAATACAGTGTTTCTGCTCCTTTCTTTTTTTCATTTTTTTTAAATTTGTGCTGGAGTCGGATAGCCTCTTGATAAGCCTTAATTCGGCTTTTTAGGCAATCCTACAGGCCTGCATATGGCATATTTTTGTCGATCTGGGTTTGTGTTATTCGAGAGATTTTGTTCGGTTTCCTGTCTTTGCTGTATATATTTACATGATTTTGTGTGCAATCTCCTTTCGTTGGTTTTATCTTATAATTTGTAATTTTTGTAAATGTATTGTCATTTGTCCATGTTTCTTGCCCGAAAATTATTTATATAAAACCAGACCGAAGAATCTGGGCATGTGCATCAAACATTTGTGATGAAAATTATAATATATATAATGAATGTATTTGTTTACAGGTATGGTAACAGCGGTAGGGCTGTCCAACCTCCAGTTTGTGGATCTCAACTCGTCCCGTAACCTTTTCATTCTCGGCTTTTCTACCCTGATGGGCCTCGTGGTGCCGTATTATCTTGAGCAAAACCCAGGCCTCTTGAAGACCGGTTAGTTGTTCAATTCAACAAGGTACACGAACCAATTGCATTGCTTTGCAATTCAACGCGTGATTTTTTTTCGGCAAGCAAATAATTTTTTTGCGCAAACAGCGTCCTGAAGTAGTCTCCGTCAACATTCGATGCCACTGTTGTCTGCTGCTCGTGGGTTGTTGAGAACAAAGTCTGAACTTGTCCCAGTATGAGACAGAACAGTCAAATCCAGAGCAAGTTTATTTGGTTACGTAGGCCTGCACATCGTGAATCAAGCAAAACACAATTGCAGATAATCTGTGGACGAAGACAAGGGCAGTTCATATAGCGAATATTAAACTAAGAGGGGCATTGTGGGTTTCAGAATTGATCCATTTGCATAATTCAACTTGAAAAGGAAAGTGCGCCGTCACGGAATGAGACAAAAATCAGGACGGTAAAAATTGGGATTGCGAGTATGGAAGATAAAGGCACCGGCACTGACCCAGAGGGGTGGTTGGGGTCAACCAAGGGCTATTTGTACATCTGATTCAGTAACATTGTAATGCATTATGTGTCCAGCTGTCCGCAACAATTGAACATTAAAAGGAAATCGGAGGGGGCCTAATCTCCGGGAGAAATTCCTGGATGCGCCCATAAAAATACCACATACTTTCTACCAAAAGTCTTACTACTTTCTTCATAGCCATTCCTGTAACGGCATCGATGCTGAGTTCTCTTCTGCAAAACCCTGGCTATGCGCACACAGGAAACGTGCACTGTCTGGGTTTTATCTTCCTGCTTACCAACATCAAGAAATTTTCCTGTCTCTATTCAGGATCTTTTGAATTGGATCAAATCTTGACAGTCATGCTCACCACCGGCTTGTTCGTTGGTGGGTCCCTCGGACTCCTGCTTGACAATACCATTCCAGGTAAGACTCGACATTAATTTAGCTTAATGTTCAGTTCTTAAATTTCGAATTTTTAATTAATTAATTATTTTTTTCTTCAGTATACTTTATTTATTTAATCATGTTAAAAATCTAACCACTCTTGTTTACTACACATATCAAATTAAGCGAAACTTTTAATGATGTATTTTAACGGCATGAAATTTTACAATCATGCATAGGCGTCACCGAGATATTTTTTCCCATGGGTGAAGAGGTAAATTTTCAAGGAAATCGGTGATTTCCCCCCCCCCCTCTGATTGTTTTCCATTTATTTCGCTTTTCTGTTTTAACTTGGTTTACACCTTGCGACGCAAGGAACTGACAAAGAGCGTGGACTCCTGTCCTGGAGACAACAGTTCATGGGCCAAAAAGAAGGGGGAGGAGAGAGCAACGCCGAAAGAAACGACCAAAAAGGACGACAAGATAAAAACGCAGAGACAGAAGACATTCACATGACCGAGATAAACGGTTGCACTCACCGAGATGCCGAGGAGATCGTCGCCGGCGGATCGCTGGACTCTTCCCTTCTAGCGAGCTGCTATAACCTGCCGTTTGGGATGAGCGTCATCCGGCGATGGGCATGGTGTCGATATCTGCCCTTCAGTCCAACATTCCAAGGATTTCACTGGAGGAAGACATGCAAACGCAATTGTGACAATCCAAGCGAAAACAAGTAAATGTTTTTGGGTTTTTTGACAACACGGGAATAAAACTCCATTTCGTACGACAATAGAACTAGTATGGAATGGGACACGACCTGGACTAAGAGAGGGCGCTATTTTCTTAACAACGGAGGCTCCTTTGGTGCCAACTGTTTATCGCTAGTTCCGACACGAAACGACTGGGACGCGTTGCAGTATCATCGCTACCCACAAAATGAGTCCCGCCCAACGCGGCTTTTTTCAGCTGATGAGGGGGTGCTTCTGCTCGGGGCGTTATCTGCAATTTATCATAATGACCAGTAACGTATCCAGGGCCAGAGGGTAGTGTCCTCTTTCATTGGAGACGCTTTGCCCGCTTCTGTTCATTTGTTTTTTAGTTTTTAGTCAGTTAATTCAGTCTTTAGGAATTGGATTGCGCCAACATTTTAGAAACGCACCACCTTTCTTTGGACAAGGGATGATTATTTTAATGGGGTGGGGGGGGGGAATCGGTAGACTAACACTCGTTCTTAAAAAAATGTCCATCTACCTGGGCTATACTTTGATAGGCCACTGACGATGACCCCCGTTTGGTGTTTCAAAAAAGGAAAGTCTTCCAAAAGCAAGGAACCACACGTCACGCCAGTTTGACTACTTCAGTGCAATGTGAGTTTCCTGCCATACGGCCGTTGTGATTGGGCCGACCTCCAACCATATTAATGGCTTTCATTGTGGGCAAACTGGCTCATTAAATACAGCACTCTTCATACCATTTAGATTTACATTGTTGCGACTGTGATATTTAATTGCCTATCTCTTTAATCATTTATCCTGACACTGATGGAATAATGGGTTGTAGATATTGCCAAAATTTATGGTAAGAGTAAAGTGCACATCTAAAATGACTAATTTGCACATTATTATTTTACCTTTACAAATAAATCGAACGACCTTTATAACGCCAAAGGATATGCAATTTATTAAACGTGGAAAAAGTCTGAAGCAACTGAAGAAAGGAAGAAGGCAGTTGAAGTAAACAAACAAACAACAACAACAACAAAGCAGCACCCTCAACGTCGGCATCGCCGCTCACTCGGCGCCCACACATGGAAAAAAAACAGGCCAAAGTTACATTTTTCAACAAGTGAGGGCGCGCTTTCAAAACATTTCGTTCTAGTCTAGTTGAAGTTGAAACCTACCGTAACCACTAAACCACCCACTGGCACTAACATAAGGTAGAGTAGCAGGTCTGAAATGGCAGGAATTCGAGCGGCAAAAGCAGCATCGATTTTGACTAGTCTCTGCCGACAGAAAAGGATAGGGAGATGTTCGTTCACCTCGAAGCGTTTCCGAAGTGACCATGTAAGTCGATTGCTACCAGAACTGTATACAAACCAGGCTCAGTCACAGGAATAAAACACACCCATGGTCACAGCTATGTCAGGTGTAGGTGCAAACTTACAATATAAGTTTACAGAGCTAGAGGCCTAAACATAATTCTGTTTTCGGGTGAATGAATGGACATATCATTGCCGCTCGTTGTCGTCCGGTCATGACGGTGTCGTCACTTTTTTATTTAAATGACAAACTGTAGAACCAAAATTTACTTCTAAATCTGAAAGTTATCTTGAATGCAATCAGCCAAACTACATGATCACCACATTTGCTGACTTGGTCGAGCTTCTTAGTCCTGTGCCCTTTTTTAAACAATTTTCCACAACCATGAATTAAAAAGGAAAGGCAAGTAGAAGATGGCAGAATTATTGATAAATCATGTAACAAGATAGACTGGTCATGCAATGATAAAGCAAGGCCATAGGTCAACCAATCATACCCAACATGCATACATCATTTAGGCTACAGTGGCTGAGCAGAGCTATATTCTCAAAAAGTAGTTTTAGACGCAATCGATTACACTGTGCAGTCATCTGTTTCCTGTTGGCATGTTTAGAAATCTTTCAACTATAGTCTTCCTCAGCTGTAAGTCGAAAAGACAAGATTATTAGATGATGGTGGAGAGATTGACATATTGTGCCACAAGATTGACCAATTGTGCAGTAATCAATAATTGATCATAAAGACTGACTGATTGTGCCCAACTACCATAACTGTGTAAATACATGTTTCTGTCTTGCATAGGAGCATCGATCAGACTGAGGTGAATTGTGGTATATTTTTTCTAAAAGTTACATGTACATGTATGTGTATAACTCGTTGCAGGCCAATTTGAACAAGACACCTCTCTATGACTTCCACGTTGCTGCCGGGGGCCACATGGTGCCGTTCGCTGGTTGGTCCATGCCTGTCAATTACAAGGAAGGGATTACCAGTGAACACACAAACTGCCGGACTAAAGCTGTCATCTTTGACGTGTCGCACATGCTGCAGAGCAAAATTCACGGCAAAGATCGGACAAAATTTATCGAGAGTCTTACTGTGGGTGGGTTTATAATTAACTAGATTATATTTCAGGCCTCTTAACAGTTTTTTATATCAATTGTGCAATGATTAAGCTGTTTGGAATCACTTTCCTTTGAGCTGTATCTGTTTTCTACCAAAATTGGAGGTCGCCCTACAAAGCCCCCAAAGTTTGAGCAAATGTCTTAAGATTTCACTGGGATACAACAAAAATTTAGCAATTTGGGAAGTGGTGATTTACCCAGTTTTCTTGGGAATTCAGGATTTTGCATTAAATACTCTGGCATGGTCAATTTTTAATAATTTCTTGGCTTTAAATAACAGACATTTACCAAATCAATAGTGCTTTGGGTTGATCAAAATTCCTAACTGAAGATCCATTTGAGGAGCAGGATTTTTTTTAATTTTTACCCTTGAGACAGCGGATATCGAGGGCTTGAAGGAAAACTCTGGAACACTCAGCCTCCTCTTGAATGACAAGGGAGGAATTATCGATGATCTGGTGGTCAGTAAGACTGACCAGGGACACATCTACATGGTGACCAATGCTGGGTGCTCTGACAAGGACACGGCTCATATACAGGTCAGTGGGAACCAGCTGACAACCTTTGCTCAGTGGAAGAGTCCCCGTCCTGCCCAGTCTGCAAAACTTTCTCCTCTGAATGCCGTGTCTTGGTAGTCTTTCCTGTAAGCAAGAAACTTACTGCGCTAACTTTACCAGAATAGGTAGCGGGTGTCACAAGTCTGTAAGAAATTTGGGATGATTAGCTTACGGACAGCTGAGGATTTGGAGTTCTTAGCGAGGCTGTAACCACACAGTACTGATCATAAATACCAAATTCTACAACTGGAAGAGCTGTGAAAGTCCAACCCTGCTTATGACAGAAATTCTGTAATTTCTCATCCCCTGAAAAAGAGAAAAAAATAAAACCAAAATTTGTGCCAATTCTTAGCCTGCCAAACAAGCAGTGCATTTGTTCTGGGTTGAAAAACATGTTGCATGCAGCAAACAATCCTCTTCTCCTTCCTCAAATCATCGATGTACTTTTTTTTTTCTTGTCACCTGTTCCTGAAAATTATGTGTTTACCCCGCTTAGGGCAAGCTAGAAGAATTCAAGGCTGCTGGTCATGACGTCACTTTTGAACCTCTTCATGACATGGGTCTCCTAGCTTTGCAGGGTAAGATTAAGAGAAGTTTACATATCACCAGACAATCCCATGTGTTCAACTTGAATCTTTAGTGAATTTAATACCATTTTGCCACCAGCTGAGACGTGAGCAATTTCTTGTGTGGTTTGTTCAGTGAGTATTTTCTGGATAGTTTGTTCACATTGTGGCATTTTTTGGTGAATATTATGGTGCAACCCATTTCCTTTATGCATAAGAAACTCCACTCAGCTATTTTCTTCTAGGAACTGATCTGTAACACAACTTCAATGCAAACTGTTTTGCTTTTAACATTTTGCTTTGAACTGTATGACCTTTCCAATCTTCAGAAATGTTGTCAAGCATGATTACGTATCGTTGGAAAGACAAATTGGGGAGGGGAATTTAAAAGAAAAATGTAGGTATTCCGGGGTCTTCAAATTTTCGAAATTCTTCTGGAGAACGTTCAGCTGGAAATTGAGAAACTGAAGCATCTTGATTTGTTTAAGTAAACCCCCCCCCAAAAAAATAACCCTGCAAACCTGTTTGGCGGCCATGTTTGTTACCTGCAAAAGTTCCAGCGTGAAGCCACTCACAAAACAAGACCCGACTTCATTTTGTAGGTCCCCTTTCAGCCAAAGTCCTGCAAGCTGGCATGTCACATGACCTGAGTCAGCTGACCTTCATGATGACAATAACTGCCGACGTCTTCGATATCCCATGCCGGGTGACGAGGTGTGGCTACACTGGAGAAGATGGTGTAGAGGTGCGTGTTGGGAATGCGCTGAAATGTGAGATGTGGAGTATTTTGATACCTCGGTTGCCGTGGCAACTGGGGCATAACCAGGTCCCACATCAAGGCAGTAAATTTTAGTTTGGATAAGGAGGTGTCCAGGATGATTACAGAAAAAAACTACAGTGTATGTCACAGTCATTTGTGCACTTGATACAAAAACACTTGTAAACCAAGAAATGTTGTATTCCATCAGAAAAAATGGCTACCGTCTAGAAAAAGTGTTTGATTTCAGGAAGAAGTAGTAACAAATCAGCATAGAGATGAATTACTCACAGATTTGTCTGTCACTTAAAACGGATTCTGAATTTTCAATTTCTGCATTCCTTGCTGGTCTGAATCAAAGTACTGTATCTTAACTGTCTATAGTTAGATCTTACTGTATGCGTTAAGCCTCGGATTCTCCATACCAGCTAAGTCGATGCATTTATAGTCACAAAACTCTGAACTCTTATCTGGAATTGTTGAACATGTCTTTGTCATCCAATCTACTTTCCTGTTTCTTGTGCTTCAACTGCATTGCACACTTCCTCAAATCCTGGGCTTCCTTTGTAGATTTCCGTTCCAGCCAGTAGGACAGTGGAGCTTACCGAGAGGTTGCTAAGCTCCCAAGAAACCACTGTGAGCATGTGCGGACTCGGAGCAAGAGACTCGCTCAGGCTGGAATCGGGGATGTGTCTCTATGGCAACGACATTGATGAAACCACGACACCGATAGAGGCCACCTTAGCATGGACAATTGGTGAGATGATTAAGAAGATTTCGACTGCGTTTCTACTTTGACTGTTGATCTTGCAGATTTGGAACTCTTGCATTACTAAACCAAAGCGTTTTGCTAGTATAGCTGGCGTTAGTCTCTTGTCTGCTCAGAGTAAAACAACAGATGATCAATTGCATCCAAAGCTTCGGCAGCAGCTGACAAAAACACCTCATTCTATCCAAGCCTCTGACTTCCTAGTTAATTATATTCCATAAAACAGTGCTGCGCCTAGCCACAGCCAAGACATTGTGGCTAGACTTTTGTTCACAGCCAGCGTTATTCTCCTTTATAGAGCACAAGATTCCAGACCATCACAGCTTACTCCAAAGCTAATACCAATTCCTCTATTGAATCAGTTCACATCATGGAACTGATACGATGTTGACCTTCTCTTTTTCCCCGTCTTCAACTCCTTACCTGTCCTTTATTCCTTCCTCTCATTATTCACTCTTGACCTTTGTGACTAGCAGTATCTTGGGGTATCTTGTGTCCTTGACTTGAGGTTTTTTCTATTGGCGGGTTTACTAGTAGCTGAAGACAGCAGTGCCTGGCTTGGACACAGCTGTGCAATTCTTAATCTGTTCTGCCGAATTTAAATGATGTGATTTGACTTGCAACCTGCTGTAAATATCCAAATGGCTTGGATCTCATCTCGTCTCTTCTTTCTCAGCCAAGAGGAGAAGAGAGCGGAGGGATTTCCCGGCGGCAGATCTCATCTTGAAACAACTCAAGGAGAAACCTGAGAGAAAGAGAGTTGGCCTGATATCAAAAGGAGCCCCACCTAGAGGTATGGTACAAAAATAAATGACATATCAAGGAACCGTTTAAGTGCTAGCCGTCAGTTGCCGAGATGAACAAAGACAAAAACTGGAGCAGGATTTGGAAACTGCAACATATTGAACAAAAGTTCAATATTCTGGATACTAAGCTAAACCCCAGACTGATCTGACCTGCTGTGTGGTCTGCTTTCTCCAGATATATTTATTGTGTGTTAGTACAGGCATGTCAGAATCTGTCAGAAAGTTGGCTGCAGCCCTTCAAATGTAAGAGGACACGTTCTGTTTAATGGCCTTTTAGTTATTTTGACTTTTAGTTGCAGACGTGTCTAGACTTTGTGCCAAACTTAGCAGCAAACACCAAAAATTTTGTCACCTACTCATTTTGCAACTGTTCATATGTCCTTCCTTGGCCCAAATGAGAGTAAGCCTAACAGTATTGTGTGCAGCTTATCAAAGAGTTACATTGTTTTGAATTGATCATTATTCTCTTGTCTTTGTAGCGGGTGCCAGCATACTTGACGAGGCAGGCCAGGAAGTAGGCCATGTGACCAGCGGCTGCCCCTCACCAACTCTAAAGGTCAATGTTGCCATGGGTTACATCAAGACGCAGCTCTCCGCAGTAGGAACCGCAGTCAAAGTTCAAGTCCGGAAACGGAGCGTTGACGCTGAAGTTGCCAAGATGCCTTTTGTCCCCTCCAAATACTACACCGGCAAATGAAAACCCTGAGTGGTATATTTTTGAAACTTAAGATTGGTTTGGATGTAAAAATGTCAAAATCCTGAAGTGCAACAAGTAATAGTCATACAAAAGGTGGAGACAAGTCTGCAGGTGTTGAACAAAGCTTAAGCGACGGTAATACATATACAAATGTTCAGGTACTGCTGCTCTGTTGGCACAAAGTTCTTTCATGTCTACATAACACAAGAACAGATAACACAGTGCATGTTCCGAGACTTACTGTCATTGATTCAACCTACTAGGAATGGTGGTTATCAATTTTTATGTAGGAAAAATCCAAACTGGATGGAGATTGGAATTTTGGCATCCAGAATACCGCAATAGTTACCGATGTGGACAGTCTTTTCGTTTGTTGGTTGGTTCCATTACTCAGTTGTTGCTCTGCAGAAGTCAGCATAGTATTCTGAGGTGCAGGGTTGGAATCTTACTGGAGTGTTCATTAAGCTGGATTTTTAAAAACTTCATATGGAATATGTTACTTAATATATATTTTTAATGTTATGTTTTATTTTATGCCTCATTTTAAATTCCTTTTCTCGAATGCTTAGAATTTGTTTCACCCCGTTTACATGTCAAATAGATCTCAGTACTTTAGTTTAACTAAAGTAGAGTTGATTGTAAGAGGGAAATTGAAAATTCACATCTAGACAAAGATGTGTAATGCCCGTCAAGGAAGTTGGTTTTTGAAGACTAGGATGCATGTTGATTTGCTTGAATTGCCCTGGTTAATGTAGCATACAAGACACGAGGCAAGACCACCTTTGAGGTAAACTTGTTTCACGTTTGGTGTTTGTTCTTTATAGTTATACATGTGTCTAAATAGGTTGAACCTCGTTAATAAGAACAGTTAACACAAGATTCTGCTGATAACAAGGAAAGTTTTGGGTCCCAATCCTTTCTTTTTCATTGTTTTTATTCCTGATAATACAAGGTTCCTGTTATAACAAGGTTATTTGCCAAGAAGGACCTCTTATTAACGAGGTTTGACTACTTATTTTGGAGGATCCGTTGTTGGTATGGGATCGTGGTGTTTAAGAATCGGAGGCAAATGAATGACTTGTGTAGCACAGAACTATGCATAAATCATGTCCAGAAGCAGTGCTGCCGTTATCAGTAATGTGCATTATAATCATTGACGGTTGTACGTTGTGTTAACTACATGTAGTTCAGTCGTGTTCTCCTTCTGTCGACCTGTGTATGACGATGAAGTTTGGTTCATACATGCATCAAGTTGATGTAGCCGTGATCCCAGTATTAATCAGTATTGCCCGTCATTTTATTACTGGTTATTCCAACTGCCGTTTGCAAATAAAATTTGTTTATTAATAATTTTGAGCGAGCACCGTGACCATCATGCAACTACTTTTGAACAATTCTGTCATTACCTGATTTAATATTAAAAAAATTTCCCTCTTTTTTTGATGTTTGCATTTACATTTACTGAGATCAAGGACAGATCCTATGAAGGACAAAAAGTGGCCATCTGGTTTTCTGTCCTCAATGGGAAGTGAATGGGGTCATGAACCATAGGTTACGACCATTTCCTTTTGGGGGGAGTGAAGACGTATTTCTGCCTGCTTGAAAGTAGAAAAGCAGATGGCCGCTTTTCAGCCGCCAGGGAATGAAGAAAAAGTAAAATCTGCTTTTCTTGAAGCAGAAAAATAGAAAAATGCATAACCAAACAATGTTCGTTCTGCTTTTTGAGTTAGCAGAAAAGTCGAAATTGCGTGTTACCAGAACATAAAATCTGCTCTTCTACCATTCTGATAGCAGAAAAGCAGATGGCCACTTTTCGTCCTCCATACAGATACATTCCTTCCTGCATGGTTGAACCGCCCATGTTTTTTTTTTGGGGGGGGGAGGATTTTTTAATCCTGCCAGAGCAAACAGAGGGCGGCAAACAGCATGTGGAGATGATTCACAGTCTAGTCACCGGGGGTTGGTTGCTATTGTATTGGCATGCCTTTTGAGTCTAAGAATCTTGGTGCTCCAGCATGCCGTTACAGACATCACCCAAGCTAACAAAATTCCATTCTGCTCTAGCATGGATGAAGTCTTTTCCTTCATGTCCTTGCCAAGGCTCTAGGTGTCCTTCTTTCACCGCACTCTGACTCGCTGGCTTCCCGAAATATTTGTGGAGGCTTCAAGCCCCGGAATGGGTCTCCAGTGGTAAACCAGCAAGGCTATTTCTTTCCATCCACAAACTGCCCATCCATTATGTGCCTGACAACCTGAGTCATGTACAGTACATGACGTTGGCGCACCGCCTGATACTCCGGTCTTAGGTCCGCTACGCGTCGGTACGTAGAGGTCCGTGCAGCCCCCTCGCTTGGCCTAGCGCCTTGAGGCCTCGTACGCCATGGTCAGAACGTACTGTGCACGTTATCTACATGTACATGTACGTGCGACACCCGTGCTGCATTGCATTGTGCACGTTCGTGCTGCACCGGTGCTGCATGTACATGTACATTACACGTGGGTGTACGTACACGTACTTGTACAGTGCTGCGCACATTGTACATAATCATGTATAGACTGTCGTCTGGGAATCAGACAGAGAGAGGTATCACATTATGAGACATTTAGGCAGGTACCTTCTTAAAATTATTGAAAATAACAATGGGCCAAATTGCTTAAACATTGAATTAAACTATGATCGACAGTGACGGTTAGATTATTATTAAAAATACGTAGTTATATTTATTTTTTAAGGAAACGAATTACTTTTTATAAATGTATTATTTATGTATTATTATGTGTGCTCTATCACTCAGTTGTCAGGATGGCCGAGCGGTCTAAGGCGCCAGACTCAAGGTTAATGACCTTCCGCTACACTTAGTGGGAATGGGCGTTCTGGTCCCCGAATGGGGGCGTGGGTTCGAATCCCACTTCTGACAAAGTTTTTTTGTCTTACATTTTTCGATGGTTCGATCTTGTTGAAGTTGGTAAAATACACCAATTTATGCATTTGTTTCCTCAATAAGGAAACAAAGTTCACTTTCCTTTCCACAAAACTGATATCTTGATAAAAGTTTCAATAATCATATACTTCATTGATGATTCCTACCCAACAAGCATTAGATTCCAAGGGAAAGATCAACCACATTCAAGTCAAATTTGCCGACCCATGATGTTGATTCTTTACTCTCAGTAAGAGAATTATAAGCTCGTAGAAAAGCATTTTCTTAAAAATATGGGGAGGCCGATTCAATGTTCTCTTTCATGATCAAATCCCAAAGCTTTCATGATCATCTCTGCCACACTGACAACTTGCTTAAGAACATCACCAACTGCACTGTGAGAACATCTTTCATTCACAAGTCCTCATAAGAAATTAGCCAGGTGCACTCGATTCCATTTGTCCCCAAGCTCAAAGACAGCAACACCAAGCCACAACCCCACAAAGTATATCAGGCAGCATCACTGACATAAAAACCACTCTTATTTTTGAACATGCTTTAATCTATTTTTGCAAATACATTCAGATTCAAATAAAATGTACCCCTTTTCTCCAAAGCTGCTCTTTCTAATAACAAAATATAAATACAGTAAATATATCAAGTATTTTATACTTGTTAAAAATCTGTCAACTAAATAAAATACAAGTACACATATAAGACAGGATATCATGAAGGTATTTTACACAAAGTGTCTGATAAATTTTTACCCCGTTTATCCAGACAAAACATGTGAAAGGTACTCTTGATACTCTCACACAAAAACGAAATTACCATACTAAATATTCACTCCTCTGTATTCTTATTTTTAAAAGACAAAGATCATTTCATGCTTTTGAATTTTTCCTTGTAGGGTTCGAAAATGTACATGCTCTGTGTTTTGAAATGGTATTTTCTGCAACTATCCTTGTGAAATTCAGATATTTCCTGATTGTGACTACCTCATGCTTCCAATTCAATTTATTTTTACCATAAAATTCTATGCAATTATTGAAGTTGTTATAAATAACACACCTGTTCCTGGCTTTTATCCTGGTTCACATGTGCAGTTCACAAACATGGGCCAGTGAAATCTGCTTCAGTGTGAACTAGACACACATCAAGACCTCAAGTAATTTTCCAATCAGTCACTCTACTCAAATTTTTTGACTGGTTACAGTGCCCTAACATGATGCCAATAGTGACCAGCAACAAAAATTTGAAAACTAAAAGCATTCCATATGACTAAGTAATTAAATCAAAACATATTAATGATAAATTTTGAAAAGTTTCTTTTCAAAAATTTCTGATTTTGGACAGGGGTGTGTACAAAACAATAGGGACTGGCGATATCCAACACCCTTGTACATCTACATGTATGCACCCGGAGGGGCTGCAAGTGACCCCCTTTTCGTCAAACTCAGGGTGATTGGACGTGCAAAAGTGACCTCAGGGCCATTCCACTTTTTAGTCTACATATTTACAAACCATGAACTACACATTATATACAGACTGGCTAAGAAAAGCAGAATCATTGCATGCAACATACCAACAATATGTCATTGTTCATGTCAAAATGGGCAGTTCTAAGCAAAACAGCACATAACTTCCAAATTTCAAAATTTCGGTGGTTACAGACCTCTGTGCCCAACATTTAACCCCCACTGTGTGATATACATGAAGCTATTTTTACTGTGTTTAAACCATAATTCATACTTTATGGTTAATAATTTGACATTCTGTGTCGTAATCAAATTATTAAAAAAATAAAACTAATACACCCATCTTCTGGCAATAAAAAAAATAGTCTACATATGAAAGCAATGTCATACCCTCTATGTGAAGTGAACTCTTTTTTATAATGATTGGAAGTACTCCCCATTCCGTGTAAACACAAAGTAAGATCCTTTTTGCGAGATTTGCTTCAAACAGTTGCTGGGACTATTACGAGGCAAACATAACAAAGTGAAATGGGCAGACAGACACAGCTTATCTTTCTTTCGGAAAAACCCTGTCAAGGCACTTTTGATCCACAACTGCAGGGCCTTTCTCTTTGAACTCTTCCTTGGAGATGCACATGTTCTCAAAGTACGACAGAGAGGCAAGAATGGAGCCCCCGATCCAAGCCATGAACTTCCTTTCCGGTGCTGCGATGACCTTGATCTTCATCACTTGCGGCGCTAGGGCCTCCAGCTCTTTCAGCAAACGGTCGGAGAAACCCGGGAACATGGTGGAGCCTCCAGACAACAGCACGTTGCAGTACAAGTCCCTGCGAGTGTCCATGCCACACTCCATGATGCTCTTGTAGACCGCTTCATGGATACCAACAGTCTCCAAGCCAATGAGGGAGGGTTGGAACAGCGCCTCGGGGCAGCGGAACATCTCACTGCCGACACTGATCACCCGGCCGTCGGGAAGTGTGTAATTCTTATCCTGGTTCCAACCATACCGAAAATTATACAGCTCCATCTTGAAGTTTTGAGTTGAATAGCAAAGCTTCTCTTTGATGTCGCGCACAGTCTCTCGATCACCTTAAACAGAAAGAAAATACATGTAAAATCACCGCAAAGTGCATTCACTTTACCCTATTGATGGCACTTTGTAGCTAACATAATAATGCTATTATCATGCTTTGACAAGTTCACATTAGCTGATGTTGGTTAGATTAGGCGAGTCAACTATGTGGGCCATCCTGCCAAACAAGGTCCCCTCATATTGCACAGAACAGATTAGTGAGTTGTAATAATTGGATTTAAGTTTGGAAACAGGGATTTTCACATTATCGAGCATGTGCAAGAAACGCAAGAAATCAAGCAAGTGCAAGGTACACAACAAATCAAGAATTAGACTTTCCTCAAAATAGCTTGTTTATGCTGACCAAACTTCTATGCTATTTTTCATTCTTTATTTCCCTGCAAGGGCTCACCGGATGATGAGAAATCGAGTGCCCGCTCTGCTAGCATGTCTACAAGGTAGTTGGTGAGGTCTCTGCCGCCAACGTCAAGCCTTTGGATGGGTTTGTTCAGTATAAATCCTTCGTAGACGGGCACAATTTGTAAAACTCCATCACCGCACTCCACAGACAGAGCAGTCCCACGGCCGTACGACAAGACAGACAACACGGCTTGGATCCCAATGTGCAGTGAATACACATCGAACTTCTCAAACATGACCTATAAAATGGTGCAATAAATAAAAGCAGTGTATTACACATTTTACATGATTGTATGAGTCCACTTGTTTGCAACTGTCACTCGGTGTTTTTTCTGTAGTTCATTTGATCACATGGATTGGTGTTGCATTGCAACATTTCCAATTCAACAAAGCAACAGTTTGCATAACGTTCTCCCTTCCAGAACATTACTAGGGAGTCTCTTTGAAAGTTTTTGTTCACCTTTCAAATGCTGTTCAACGTACATGTATGTAATGTTCCAAACAAGGAACTCTGGAGTAAACTGTGTCAACCGTGTAAACAACGTTTTGGTAATCAACAATAACGAAGCAGTAACCCCCTTTCAAACTACAACATTCAAACACCACTAATTGTTTTGCAAACAATTATGTTTGTTACAATCAAAGATTCCAATCAAATTATTCAAATCATTGAATTCTCTCCTAACATATTTTGAGATTAGTGCTTTTTTACAACTTTATACTCAACTAGCTTAAGTTTAAAGAATTTTTGTCAAAGTGGGTCGCAAGTTTGTCTTCCAGTTCAAACTCAGAATCAGGAAAATCAGACAGTTCTCAGGTAAGACTTGAATGGAGTAAATACCCTTCCCAAAGGGGTTATATGGTTAATGGATAATGTTCAGCAGAATTCCACCGAGACATGGGGGGAAGAGCTACAAACTCGGATGTTTAACAGTCAACGTTACCTCAGCCATCTTTTCCCTGTTTGCTTTCGGATTGAGAGCAGCATCGGTCAGGAGCAGGGGATGCTCTTCTGGTGCCACACGCAGCTCATGGTAGAAGGTGTGGTTCCAGATCTTCTCCATGTCATCCCAGTTGGTCACAATGCCGTGCTCAATAGGGTGCTTCAAGTCGAGGATTCCTCGCTTCACCTGGGCCTCTTCACCAACATATGAATCTCTGGGCGATCCTGGCATTTGACAACCCAACTAGAAAATAATTAACACACAGTGTACTAGCTTCACATGCATGTGTTCATTTATACTTTCTTTTCATTCTCTGTAAAATCATCCATGACCATGGTAAGGGTCTCCATCAGGCCCTCGATCACTGAGGTCAGGAACCAGTTCCAACTCGTGGGAACCGTGACTGTAACCAACTTGGTAACATTTCAGACAAAAGAAAAAGGTTTCTAAAACCTTGGGGGGGGTTTGTTAATAAAAATCAAGCTACTTGGAATACTACTTACGCAAAGGTTGTTAACTTGTTGAGAACCATTTTCGGTACAGTGTAGTTCCACATCAACAGTTTCTTTTTCCTTTTTAACGTTGCTTTTAAATAACTTCTTTCTTCGTCTGTATTGTAATTGTGCATTTTATTTCATGGGTATTTGTATTCTTGTGTTCATTTGCATTTTTTAATTCCTGCTCATTCATTTTAATTGTATCAGGGTCTATCTAGTTACATTTTATGACTTTTTTTTTATGTATAATTGTACTGCGCATTTGAACATTGATGGGAATTTGCGCAATATAAATTAATCTTTATTATTATTATTATTTCTTTGAGTTTTGAGGTTAGGTTTATATTCCGCATACCTCGGGACCCATGTTTTACTCCAATGAGCCCAGAGCCAGACCAAGAGAGGGTGCAATTTTCCAAGCAAATGGGGCTCCTTTGGTGGAAAATGCACTTTGGCGATTCACAAACGAATACGAAATACCCATGTTACGGTCGCTTCATGGAGATATTCACCCAATCAGGGGGTGCTTTTGCTCAAGGCGGCGGATAAACAGCATAGGGTACCCAATTTCAATACTAACTTCAAATAAAAAAAGAAAAGCACAAAAGATAATTGAATTCATTTAGTTTTAACTTCTAGGGTTTAGTGCAGTTCTTACATCAGAGCGAGGTCTGCCCATGACTGATGAAAAAACGGACTGTGGTGCATCATCCCCAGCAAATCCTGCCCTACACATGCCTGAGCCATTGTCAATGACAAGAGCGGACATGTCCTCCATGGTGACACTTGAATTCTGGTCAGGGCTTTGCGACAGTAGGCCTAGGGGGTTATTTATCTGTAGCCAAGAAATGGATAAACGTCAGTCAAAATACTGGACTAAATCTTGAGTGTCATGTTCATGGTGAAGCATGCCATCTACATGTTAGCTCTAAGAAAAAGTAGAAATAGAGAAAAAAAATGAGAAAAACGTCAGAGAACTGTACAATTCTTAACTCAAAAACAAATAACATTTAAAATTTCATACCTTATGTAGGCTTAGGCTACATAAACTTCCACGAATTTTTCATGATTGAATTTGACATAAAAGCGATCGTAAGGGTGAATTTGTGCGTAATAATGAATACTAAGTTCCTCCATGGCTTGAGGAACTCCAAAAATCTTTCCTCTATACTCGAACTTGATACTTGGTGACATCTCCCAATGTCTGATTCCAGTGACACAGCTTGGAGCTAACGTAAGATACTCATCAGGCGAGGCCGCGCCCGCCTGCCTAATTAGGTGATCCCATAGTGATCCACAGTACAATTGTTATGTACATAAAATATAAAGCCAATTACTCTTTCCAGGACCTTTTGTCGCTTTTAGTCTCCACCACAATACAACATCTAATGTTTTAGCTCAACAATCCCTTACCAACTTTTAATACTGGGCCTCATCTTCTTCACTTGGTGAGAAAAAGAATCTGTTATGTGATCGATCTGTCTGTGATCCCCTTGCTCAGTGCCATGTTCCCAGCGCTCAACTGACCCGTCCGTACCGCCTGGCTAGGACCGCGGTATGGTAAGCCACACTGTCGGCGGCTTATGTATTATGTGCACAGTAAACTGTAGACGTGCACAAGTCCCCCACTAGTCGTCTCTATTTTGCACGCCAATGTGGGACTCTTTTGGAAGAACAATGGAATTCTTTATCGACAAATTGTTCAAGCAACAATTTTTTATCAGAATGCGTAGAAAACAGTACTGTCTGATTCTTCGGACAAGGCTTACAAACAAACAAAACTATAATGACGTTTATCGAGAAATTCTAATATTAAGATAATTCGTTCCTTACAGGTGCGTTGTGTGTAGCCTTCAGAAACTTTGTCTAGACTCATCAAAAGTCTTCATTTGGCATTTAAGTTGGCATACATGGGCGTATAACCCGGAGGAAGGGGGGGTACATCACACCCCCCCCCACACACACTTTCTTTTTTGATGGGGAATATGCCATCTAGGATCATCCTTTTAGCCTCCACTGGCTACGCCGCTGATTGGATCTCCCCAGTCACTTTTAGGCATCATTTTAGGCTCTTTTACACCTGCTTCCAAAATATAGATGCGTATATTCTCCTCTAAACAAAACTCGCTGGATGTCATTACGTGTTGGGATGTGAAATTGAGAATTCAAATAAACACGAGGACAAACGTTACCCTCAAGTTAAGGATACAGTGCGGCAACATAAAACTTCAGGGCAAGGGAGACGAATAAACCCAGTTGACAAAGATTCTGAGGAGGTCTTTAGTTATGCTTTTTCCACCAGATTAATTTATTAGACGGAACGCAAATTGTTTAACTAAAACAAATAAAATAAATAATTAACTAAAAATATGAATACAAAATTGAAATTAAAATGCTAACTCGCATTAACTTTAGCGTGTTCAAAGTAACCCATCACTCCACCAGCCTGCGGAGTATTTCTTTCGGAAAGAATGCTGAAATGTTTATTTAAGACGTAAACCCGAGAGTATTGTGAACACAATTGTCTACTTCATTATAAACAGATATAACAAGATAATGATAATTTTAAATTGGGAATCAAGGAAAAACTGGTTTTACAAAAATATTTTCTTCACTATGTGGATGTGGTTACTTATGTGCATTAAATACATTACGCGTCTATAACTAAAAACTACAGTTAAGCTCAATGTTACCCTTTTGAAAAATGTGGCCGCTATTTTACTAATAACTTTTGAACTGGACTGATGAGCGACACAGTCACACAAAAACTAGCATTGCCTTTGTAAGAGCTATTCGTGTAAAGATCAGGTGTCCGGTCTATGGTCTTTGGCTTTAAACTTTATGTTACCCGAAGTTGGAATGGGTACGAAGTTAATCATTTTGGGCTTAACTGTAGTATATATAAAATATGACTAATTTTAACGGTGTTTATTATACAGAAAAATGCGAGACAAACAATTGCTATGTTGCCTGTAATTCACATTTGAATTAGACTTCATTTTTAAAACTCGTTGAAAAGTCCCAATGCATATTTAACCAATAATAGTCACATGCGTTTTACTATGTATCAAGATTAGAACTATTTTGTGTTTTATAACAAAACGCTCTTCAGTCAGTCTTGCAACATTAACTAACAACAGTTGAATTTTCGCGCAAAACCTCAACATTTCAGATGAAAATTGATTAGAACATATTTTCTGTAAACACAAAAATTGTTTCATTTGTGTATCATACGCACGCCCAAGACTGTATCTAAACCGAAGAAAGCACATTTCGAGAAAATAGAGTTTTGGACTCCGACTGAAACCGAAAATAGACGAAATTTTCTTCTGTGAACTTTCCAAACTAGAAACATTTCCGATGAACGATACCAGGTCCGTTCTCGTCGTACTCCTGCTTGGAAATCCACATTTGCCCAAAGGTGGAGAGCGAGGCGAGTATAGATCCACCTATCCACACCGAGTACTTCCTCTCCGGGGGTGCAATTATCTTCACCTTGGAACTGGGCGGGACCAGGGCAGTGAGTTCCTTGCTCATCCGATCAGCCGTGCCCGGGAACATGGTGGAACCCCCAGACATCACTACATTGGCGTACATGTCTCTGCGGATGTCCATGTCGCATTTCATGACGCTGTTGTACAGTACCTCGTGGATACCAGCCGACTCCATCCCGATGAGGGAGGGTTGGAACAGTACCTCTGGACAGCGGAACCTCTCGTTGCCGATGGTGATCGTCTGACCATCGGGAAGCTCGTAGCTCTTTTCCACGCTGGAGCTGCTTTGGGCGGTCACCATCTCCTGGTCGAAGTCCAGAGCTAAGTAGCAAAGTTTCTCCTTGATGTCACGGACAATTTCCCTCTCAGCTATTGTGAAAGAGTATCGAGAAATTGACAAGATGGTTTTATATGCAGTACCTGCCGTTGATATCGGGAAGTATGGTTGGTCGGAACAATGCGTGCTGGCTTCGTTTCATGCTGACCATAGCTTACTGGACCCAGCTCCTCAAATTTCATTAGAAAGACAAGCGCAGCTACACGGAAAATATTTCTATTTTGTCTCCAGGTGCGAAATGGCCCGTCAAAATCTTTGATGAGTGCAGACAAGACAAACCCAAAGTCAAACTCTGAATAAAATAATGTTGCAGATTTTGTAACGATCAGTCAGTCAGTGAAACTCTTTCAAGACTCACCTGACGAGGAGAAGGCGTATCCCCGCTCCGACAGAATGACCATGAGGTAATCGGTCAGGTCCCGGCCGGCCAAGTCCAGTCTCTGGATGGCGTGGGGCAGTGAGTAGCCCTCGTAGATGGGCACAACGTGGGACACCCCGTCACCAGAGTCAAAGACCACGCCGGTGGTTCGGCCGGACGAGTACAAGGACAAGACCGCCTGGATGCTGACGTACATGGCAGGGACATTGAACGTCTCGAACATGATCTACCAAAAATGGATGTGCATTGAATTAAAATAAATTAAAATATAACGAACCGTTTCGTCAATAAATACAATTCATCCAAAAATTGAATTACCTCAAAATTTGATCATGAAAATTTGAAAATCGAAATTTCGGACAGTGAAAATATGTTGAAGTTAAAAAAACTGTTTAAACTCATGATAACTTGATTATGTGTCATATAATTTTAACGTATGCTTGTCAGTATGAAATGAACAAAATATTTTCAATTCTTTAATTTTCCTATTCAAGTGTGGCATCTTAATACCAAAAGAACACTAGGAAAATGGGTTGTGCAAAATATATTATTATTCGGAAGCATTTCAGGAAACATTGTGATCCATTCTGTCTGTTGATAACGTCACAACCGGCAAATTTGAATTGGCATGCATACATCATTGACATCTTGAGGACTGAAATGAAATTGTTAATTGTTGCATTGCCACAATTGTTGAATTTCCCATGAAGTTTTAAAAATTTCAAAACCCTCATGCGCCCGACTTCTACTTACTTGAGTCATCTTTTCTCTGTTGGCTTTTGGATTGAGTGGGGCCTCAGTCAGAAGAACTGGGTGCTCCTCTGGTGCCACGCGGAGCTCGTTGTAGAAGGTGTGATGCCAGATCTTCTCCATGTCGTCCCAGTTGGTCACTATGCCGTGCTCTATGGGATATTTGAGGGTCAGAATTCCTCGCTTGCTCTGGGCTTCGTCACCGATGTAGCTGTCCTTCTTGCCCATTCCCACCATCATTACCTGAGATTTTTAAAAAATAAATGGGAATGTGTCAAAAACTAAATTTAACTCATTTGTGTAAGAATAAATTTAAAGCATGTCTTGCGCGAAAAATATTACAGAATTGCTAACTAAAGAACAGTTGAGGGATAAGGGACAGATCACATAGAACCCCCCCAATTTACAATACACAGGAAATCTTGCGAATTTCTACGTCTCAGTAAGGTGCGCAAGTATTTTGTCTTGACTTGACATCAACTTTAATTTGTCTACTCTGGGCCAAGTGCATTTTTTTCTGGGGGGAGGGGGGAAGCAAAACAAACTCCAGGAATTACAGAACTGGTCAAAATTACCCAAAACACAGAAATTAAGATCTTTGATTACCTCGTGACGAGGTCTGCCCACCACAGCTGGGAAGACGGCTCGAGGGGCATCGTCCCCAGCGAAACCAGCCTTACACATGCCGGAGCCATTATCTACTACCAACGGGCAAATGTCATCGTCTTCGAATGCAGACATGATGCTGTCGATTCTCGTTAGTTAGGAAAGATTAGAATATCACCTGCCAAATAGAAATAACATTAATCACATTTAAAGAATTGAAAGGAAATTGGCCTAGCATTGTGATTTTTTTTTAATTTGAAAAGGTGCTTTCCGCAGACTCGATTTGTATCTTCAAGAATGCAGTACCGAAACTTTACCTTTTTTGAAGGAAAAAGAACATGGTTGTCCAGAAAAAATTATGAGTCTTTCAGCTCTAATTGAATTTTCGCAATCTGCAAGTTAAAGCAGGCTTAACCACGGCGGAGGTCTTGGTAATTTCAACTTTTCGTGTGGAGTTCCAAATAATATTGTACTTGGAGACATCATATATACTTTTATCTTTACTGGATCCCATGTTAACTGGGAAACCTAACAGAAATGTTTTTACCGGAGTTGTAGCAGCTCTGTCGATGTATTGACTTGTGCCGTATATCTCTTGAGGGTTTTATCGAGACGAAAATGTAGCTGTCAGTACGACTGTCGGCTCTTGTTCCGTGCTTCAAATCAGTCAGAAGGTCTCTCTTTCATCGCAGGTGGTTTTCTTGGCTGGAAGGGAGCAAGGTACCCCTATATATACAGTTGGTGGCAGAAATCTTGCCTCCAAATAAGGAAAACTTGAGAGCAAAGTCATTACATCAGTTTCTGAGATTCTCCCCAATGATATTTGTATTTGATGAGTAAGATGTATTATTCATGAGTTTACAGGAAGCCCGTTGACCTGGCAGTCGATGGAGCACGTTAGAACTATTGTTTACATTTACACAAGGTATCTGTGATGCCAGGTTTTATTTTCGGCGATGAGGCTTTGTGCGCAGACGTACTAATTCCAGGGGCAGCTTATTTCAACCTTCGCCAAATAAGGCAATCTTTTTTACTCAGGCCAATCCCCTAGGGTGGGGCCACGAAGCGGTTAGCTTTCAAAATTAATGTGCCCCCCGCACTACTGCACAGCTCACATCGAATAATAGAAGGGGTTCCCATGGGTTTCGAACGTACAGGTGATTCGAAGCTGGCAAGTACGTGGTAGACTCCATCTCCAGTCGTATGAACCAAATTACATGCAGTTAGCATACGAGTCAAACGTCGTACGCGACGCACTGCTCATCAGGCCTACGTATCCCCCGGAGCATGTGGGTGATTCTGTTTTTTGATCTTGAATTAAAAGTACCAGCATTTTACAAACGGTACCAACAACTGATCGGGGGGGATGGATATGGGGAGAATTCTTACTGGTGAAAATGGGACCACAGTTTTGGGGAAAAACACATTTTGCCCCTTGAGACTAGACCTAAAGACACCATTTTTGCAAAGTGTGATAACTGCAGACATTATCTGATGGAGACCACTTAAAATAAAATATCCACCTGAACTGCAAAGAAGATTATGATAACAAAAAGTACTTAATTTTTTTAAATTTCACTATAAGTATAATTTAGTGAAGTATCTTATTACCAAATTATCTTGCATTTGCAGTGAAACACCTTTCCAAGGTGAGCTAGGGACACTTCTTTTGTCTAACACAGTGTTCACTAATGTGGATTCACAGGAGGCAACTTAGGACAAAACCTAGGCCTATGCTTTCAAATTGTACAGAGTGCAAATAGCACAAAATGGCTGAATACACGTCTAAGCGACCAGAGCGCTCTGCAAATCCATATTTGGTAATATGTATAATGCGCATGCGCTCAGTGTGTAAACAGTGTAGAAGTGAGTCAGTGCGACAGGGCTGTGACGGGTTCGTTGAAGGTTATTAAAAAAATCAACGTGAGATGGAATATAGTAAGATTGCATTGGCCAGTCGGTATAAGAAATTGAAATATAAATGCGAAGTTCATTGTTAATGTTTTCATTCTTAAAACAAGTTTGACTTTCTCTAATTACATGTATGTTTATTTTTTTCGGTTTCTGTTTTGGTGTTTCAATGTTTCAATTGCTTTACTAAAAAAAACGGTCGTGGACACGTACGTTTGAGGTGTTTTCATTGGCAAGTGCATTCCATGGAGTGCTTTTTTGGCATGTGGCCAAGATAGAGTATTCAACAGCAGTTCTTGAGATGCTGAAAATAGATCATAAATGCAAATCCGGTAGGTTGTGAATAGGGACCGATATCTTATTTGGTTCATTTTCATGTTTATATATGTATATGCTTTCATATTTGTAATGTTTTATATATATTTGTCTTGGTTTATCATATTTGTTTAATTGTACCTTTCTTGTAAACAGTGATTTTACTTGCTGTTAGAATTACGTGTTTAATAGATAAAAAATGAATAAATGAAAAGGCATTGAGTTAAGTTTTTCACATGGGTGAAGGGAGGGTGAACAATTCCCAAGCCATGCGGCTTTTGGACTTGCCGCGGCGAGCTAGCTTCTGGGCGGCCAAACGGGGGGGGGGCATGGACTTATAGGGGAAAGGAACCCGAGTCAAACATTAAGTAATATTTTTCTTCAATGAAACACTGTGTGAAAAGGAGATGTTTCAGTTTAGAGTATTTTGTGAAGTTGGGCAATTCCAACTCAAAAGTGGGGATTATGTTTAATCTTGGGAAAATTAACTTCACACACTCAAATAAAGTATTAAACATAAGACAAAACCCTTTATTTCATTGAGTTGTTGGTGAGTTTTGATATGAGTAAGTACATTTTTCCGTTCAAACTGTTTCTGGGCTAAACGTGTGAAGAATTTTGCAGCATTGGAACCTAGTTTTCCCATTCAAAATGGAAATAATTTAGGAACTTTTAAGGCAGAAGGGAACGACCATGCCAAAAGAGTTCTTTGTTGAAAAAAGAAACTCGTTTAAAACTGAATATCAATGTCGTCAGTGCTCTTTCTAGACACCACCCTTAAAATTTACATGTTATCCATAATATCACAACAGTAATTGTAAACCGTCAAACGAAGTGCACGCAAAGTTTGTTTTATTAACATTGGACTGTAGGGGAAAAAAACACTTTTAAAGTTAAAGCAATGTGAAATTAATTCGCACCCGACAATTTGTAATTATAACATGAAAAAGCACAGAAAAAGTGCCCCCACGAGAGCCTGTTTAGAGTGTAGATCATACAAAAAGTTGTCATAAAATTGAACAAGTTGCCTTGTAAAGTTGCACTGTTTTGAATGACCAAGAAGACAATCTGTAATCATACGGTCTCGACGTAAAGCTTGAAGAAATATTATGGTGGCGCTGTTACTTTCGCTTGTTTGCGCGCGCCTATATGATTGCACATTGGGGGAATCCCCGCGATTTCTCATCGCACAGTGCAGCTCACCGTTCCCGTACGTGCGAAGGCTTGCGCGCTATGGAATAATGTGCCTGTGTTATTTCATGAAAAAAAGTGATACGCACTGCCGATGGTCATCTCTTGGATTGCATTGTTGCAGTACCTTCAAAACACCATTGTCGCAGAAAGTTTGCTGGTTGACATCATTTCGATATGATATTACGGGCGGATGGACGGGACCTAACGTCCTAAAAAGCCGCCTACGTATCGGGCACCATGCCGCCATGACCGCTCCGGGTTCAAACAAGAATAATTCACGATTGTCAGGTACGTATCCAGTGTAAACTTCCGTTCGTGGTATGTGCCAGATCTCAACACTGACACTGTCTAAGCCTTTTTTTTAGACCATTCTTTTTTGGCAACATTGGGTTTTAATTTTGCACAGGGTGTCAAATGATGTCCGTGTATCAAACTCTCCAAGAAATTAGCACGAGGAAACAGATTTAGGCTTATGCCTTGTAACTATCCGTTATCAATACTTTTCGGTCTAGCTTGAAGTTGAAACTTAGGCTGCATCGGAATCTCTTGTCTAGAGCTAGGTCTAGGTCTTCGCTCCATTGGAAATGCGTGGAGATGGGTAGACAATAGACCTAGCTGTAGCTCTGGAAGCCCGTTTTGGACACGGCCTAAGCTAAGGTGGAAGCTGATGGATCCCGATGCACAAAGAGCAGAAGATTGTATGCTAATAAAAATCTTATGGCCTTCAGAAATTTAGGCCAAGGTAATAATGCCATGAAGTTCATATGGAATAAATTCCTGACTCTAGGATATAATCCGAGTAACTCGGACTCTACAGATCACCTGTTTTAACATTGGACATGGTCGGGCGATCCCGTCCAAGTTACTCGGACCAGGTTGGACAGAGCCTGATTACTCCATTCTAGAGGTCAGGATGATGTCACTGATTCTTGATTCTCTCTCTGATTGGTCAGTTGATGGCTATTCCATATTTCACACTCAAAACTGAAAGGGGCAAAAATAGTGTTGCGGTCTAGGGGGAAAAATCTGAATTATTGACTAAACTCTTGACCTTTACATCAAACGTGTCTGAAAATTCACTATTTATGCGCTATAAACATCTCCCACTCTGTACTGAAAAGGTTTCAGTAATTTTTATCATATTGTTGCCAAACAAAAGAAAACATACGAATCCCTGGAGAAAGTGAATGGAGAGTTGTCCCTTTCCCCAGACGTCAAGTGCAATAATGGAACAATCTCCGACCTCAAGAATGAAAGCAAAGTGAGTTTATGGCTGTGTCCGAAACGGGCTTCCTGAACTACGGCAAGGTCTATTGTCCAATGGAGGGAAGACCTAGACCTAGCTTTAGACAAGAGATTCGGATATAGCCTATGCTGCTTCCAAGAGCAGATTCAGAATTAATTTTCGTTGTTGTTTTTAATTTTGGGGAAGGCAGTTTTTATGTCGTGTCTAATTTAAGTTTAGAATTTCATTATGTAGGCTGATTACCTTCCTGCCTCTTTCTTACGGGTGAGACTAAATTCCGGGACTTTTTACACTCTTGGGGAAAGATAGGAAGTGAAATTGTTCCAAAAAATCTCCAATCACTATATCTCAAATACAACAAATGGACCCTTTGGGGGCATTCTTGATCCCAGACCCTTGCCCCCTCCTAGGATCTGCCAATGGATACTTTGACGTGATGATTTTTTTGTTTGGTTTGAGTCATACCTCCACATCCTGAGCTGCAGAGTTTATTAGTTGAAGGAATCACTTTTGGTTTTTGAAGGACACTTTTCTAATGCATGATGGCGGCTCTGAATCAACAGAAGTTCAAGGGATCTGGAGATCCATCATCAGCCAATAATGGCCTCCTAACTGTTGTCTTCAGGGCTCCGCTTCTGAACCACCTATCAATAGACTCTGGTTTCCTGGGTGCACTGGTGCAATCATGTCTCATTTCAGTTGGTAGGTAGACTTTGTGTTGAACTTGGTTGCTGAACCCAAGCCTGTGTGGTAGCAAATATACATGTATCACTCTGTGGGCATGCTTTATTTTGTTGAAAAAGTAAGAACTTGTCATCAAGCACTGTTGCACAACTATAGTTTCAAATGACTCTTGTAATTCAGGATTCATGGTGTTTGGCCTGTATGTCTATCAGACATTGTATTCTTCAAAAATGGATATTTTCTGTCAAACATGATATCGTCTGCAAGTGGTTAATTCCTTGAATGACTGAACTTATGCCCCAGCTTTACACTTGCAGATAGTCATCAAAGACTGCTTAAAAATTGCTGGTTAACAAGTTTACCAGTCCACAGTTAGATCACTACTAATCAAATGAATTATACAGTGATGCAAACAGAAAGTCTTACGTCTTGAAATTGTGAAGCATGTAGACTTGTTTCCAGTTGCTGCTGGTGCGATCTGAAATCTTTCCATTCGTAAATGTACCATATTTATTGTGCAACTGATTCGTTCTTTGGTTCTATCGTAATGATCGTTCTCCTGTTTTTATTTCCACAGACGAGCAAGAAAGCATCTTAAGGAAAGAATCAAGAGAGGACAGGATCCGGTTTTTATTGAGGATAATTTGGTTTAATCCATCAGATGTTGTGTCACAGTTCATTTCAGCTTTGAAGCAATCAGGTAGAAATCTAACACCAGGGATCATACACACTCAAAATCGCACATAGTTGTTACTTGGACTATCCGCACATGTTGAATATAGACATTATTTATTGAGACTAAAATGTTACTCTAGCATATGGGGATGAGTTTTTCATTCACTACCTTGGATACAGATATTGATATCCTCTGTGTAATTGGCACAGGAAAATCCCTGGACAAACTTAATTGCTGACATAAATAAATATTTGCGTCTCATAAAAACTGGTTCTTTGTTCTTCAATCTGAATACTCTCATATGCTTTCACTGATGTCAACATCTGTCTGGTTTTAGAGCCATATTGTGATTTTTCCTATTACTTTCCAGACGGCGATACCAACAGGCTACTGGCTGACCACATCGAGGGAGTCCGCAACATCCCCCAATACGACAGAGAGCGTGGACTGATAAAGAAGCATTATCAAAGACTCGCACAGGATATCGATCCTTCTGGCATGATTCCGCACCTCACATACATTCACATTGATGATAGAGAGCGTATTATGGCTACGTATGCCAATGGGCACCTTGATCTTGCAAGGTGTGCATTGCTTCATCTGACACTAAGAACGCTTGCTCCAGAGTGGTTTAATGAATTCCTGACTGCGTTGGAAAACACTGGCCAAGGAAACGTCGCAAGGCAAATGCGAGTGGACTTTCAAAATGAAGAAGGTATTTTTTCTTATGGTGTCTTCTGCAGAGATATTTTACAGCATTAGTGCACAGCATGAAGAACAAAGTTTGAGGACTGAAAAAGACCTGGTTAGGGGGATGGAACTCAAGTCCAGAATCTTTGTTTTTGGGTTGTGGCAGCTGGTTTGATAATAAAACAAACTGCCGAAACAGTAGATGGCTGGCTTTGTAAATTCAGAAATAAACATTTAACCACTTGCTGCTGGGTGCTTTTAAAAATGGTTTACACCCACATGAATGACTGTTTGGTGGCTACTCTAACTGACAGGAAACCTCCATTGACTCCTGAGTATTTCAGCGAGGCCTGCCACCCTGTAAAGAGAGCCCAAAATTGTGAGGTGTTGTGTAATTCCTTTGTTCCCAGGGAATGCGAGTGCTGTCTTTTCAAACGCACTGGATTAGCGTGCAGCGGTGCTGTGTTGCTCATCAATGGGACCCTTATCCGTGGGCACACTATGCCCAAAACAGTGGTACATCCTGTTTAAAAACAGTGACTGATTACCTTCAAAAAATGCAAGCCCAAAAATTATGGCAATTCCCAGCAGCAGGGTTTTTTGTTCCAAGTACTATCTTTTGTTACACGCACCAGCTCTTTTGTCTAATTTTGGGCAGCCCGGCTCTGCATATAAACCCATGGTGCTTGACGCAGGGTTTCCTGGCAGCAAGTGGTTAAATGACTTACAGGCAACCTTTGATTATCTCATTTCCTAATTTTAATCTGCTACACTTTTCCTATAACTCGACAAAGAAAATTACCAAGAAATTTTGGAAATATCAATTTTGCTCAGAACGTTTTTAGTACTGTCACTTTTTCAAGTTTCTGGGATGCTGCAAGGGTTAAGAATCAAACTGTCTTGTCAGAAAAGTCACACTTTTTCTTGGATTGCTTTGCCTCTTTGGTAGAAAATGCAATGGAGACACAAGCATTGCGAGCCACGACTGAAGCTAAATTCAGTGAAGAGACCAGTCTTGGCCTTGCTGCTTTGAGCTTGGAGGATTATCGGTGTCCAGACAGGCATAGACCAATGGAACAGAGAGTGTCAGGTAATATATGGTGATCTGACTTACATCACTGTCATTGTCATCGTCACTAACTAAATGACCATGACACAAATGATTGTACTTGGCAAACCATTTAAGGAAGTAACCTGATTATTGATCTGAACGAAGACATCACCAAGTCTGTCTGGTTGCAAGACTCTTGCAAGCTATGGACAGGACAACTCCAGAGTAATTACGGAATGGTGCTAAACAAATAGATAGCATCATTGCCTTACCAAGCACATTAACATTCATAATTAGCAAAATAATTTTTCTTTTTTAAGTGCACTTGGTGCTACAAGTATTAGTTCAGTGGTCCTTTCTTTATTTGTTTATATTCACAATTCACAACGTGTAAGGGGGGTCAAACTATGTCCAAATCATCTTTCTGTTACCATGGAATCGCCCAGTATGTTTACCATCTCTTTTTGTGTGCTTTAAGGAGAAGGTATGAGCGGAATGCAATACCCTAGTCATCAGCAACCAGAGAGACGCTCGCAATCAATGGGACCGCCTACATCGTAAGCTTCTCCAACCATGCTCTCCGCAAGTAGCAATATACTTAACGGTGTGATGTTTATTCTGGTGTTAAGACTATGACAAGTGTCTGAAAAATTAGAATGAAAATACAAACACATGATGGAGTCTGGATGTGGTTGGTGTTGAGCAAAATAGTGTAACTGATGTTACTTGTGGTAGCGCTGCATGCTGTTGTATCATCACAGAGCTGAATTCAGGTTCATCTCAAGTCTTCATCACAACTCTAGCATAAGTTTCGGCAAATCAAATGCACGTCAGAGCCGAAGGCCCGGCACAAATTATAAGGAGGAACTGAATAGTGACATAGACATGCCTTTGTCGTGGTTCACCGCAAAGCTTAAGATGACTTGAAATCGAAAGAGTTGTAATGGACGTGTGAGGACTTGTTGACTCTTGTGAAGATTTGATTAGGGACTACATTGCCAGGTAATGGCATGTCATGAAAAAAGGCAAAGTGAGGTACTTTGTTCTGAGGTTTTGTCATAAATATTAAATTTGACTTGATCCTTGCATTGTAGAACCTCCCGGACACGGTCACGCTCAGAGAAACGGTCAAGGCCAGCTTCTTCTCGAGAATCCTCCAGAAGCCCTAAGAGACGAAGAACATATCAAGAAAAAATGATCTTGTTCAAGAGAAATAGAGGTAGACCAAATTTCGGGCCAGGTAAGCAATTATGTCCGATGAGAAGTAATCCACTCTGTAACATTGCAGTGATGGTCCTCTTGGTGGAAACTCACCTCGTGCTCGGGTTTCAGTGTTGGACGCATAGGTCCATGTGACGAACATACGTTAGATTGTGTGGTCTCAACACCTGTGCCGGGCACCCAGATGTAAGGATTCACACCAACATATCTCTCATTTGTTGATAAGGGGGTGCATCAGGTCGGGGATGGAGATATGTCTTTATACCTCACTGGAAAAGAGTTCAGTTATAAATGCTTGAATTGCGATGCAGAGAAAGTATATGAATGATTAATTTTGGACGAAGTTGGCACAATGTTTATTTTCCGTGTACTTCATGTATCTTGTCTCTTACTCTAAAAACGGGTGTGTTTTTTACATTAATTGCTGATTCACTCATTTGCATCCGGTTCTTTTCTCTAATTCGTAGCAGTGTACAATAATACGGTCATACAACAGAACGTCCAGAACATCTATAACAACACCACCAATAACAAAGTGAACATCGTCAACAGCCAAAATGTCAAAGCAATGGTTGGTGGCGAAAGGAACACCATGAATATAGGAGAGCAGAGATGCAGACCAGATCAGATGCCAGGCAAGAATGACCAAGTTTTGCTTTTTACATTTTGTGCACCGACCATGTTCGTGCACTGTTCAAGATCTTGAATTTTTTTAAGTGTCATATTATAGGCCACTTTTAATTGATGTTTTTAATGCAGGCACAATGCCAGGAAATGGTGAAAGCCTCATTTGAAAATCTCTTCATTTTTACAGTTTCTTCTTTTTTTCCTTGTAATGTTGCAGTTTGTGCTAAAAGTCTTTCATTCATAATAAGTCAAAATCTTAAAACCCACTTCCAATTTGGGGATTTTCCCTCAGAAATGTTATAGCCATATTAAATCTTTCACATAGGATTTTGAGGCAAGTGATAAGATGTCCCCAACTTGCATGATTTTACCGATTTAAATTGGCTCACCTTCGATATCCAAAAGGGTGATTTGTATGGACATCGTTCTCATGGTCAGAGTCCTTTTATCCGATGTGTTCAGATGGAGAAGCAGATTTACAGCAAGATGACCGGTGTAGAGGAGATGATGAGCCTGACCACGCCAAGGTACCCAGGCACGAGGACGTACGTGATGTGTACAGAACACCAGTGAGCAATGTTGATGACACACCACCAGGCATGGGTAAAATCGTTTTGTATAATAGCCTCTTCTGTATGCAGAGAAGGTTGAAGAGACTTGTATGGCATTATGATTGTCAAGGAGTGCATTATTAAAAGATATATAAACAATCAAGTATTTCTACCTTGATGAAGTTTAACTCTACCAACAGCAGATGAAGTAAGGAGATACAAAAATATCCTGAATTGTCCGTCATCATTCATTCTTATTGTATTTACACAAGAGGCAATCTTTCTTTTAGTTCTGTCTTACTCTGAATCCCCTTACTCTGATGTAACAAATTCAGTGACTGAATCATTTGTTAGCCCTCGTCCACTTGTAAAGTCTACCACTTGATCAACTCATAAAACTCCCAAGTCATCTCCTGCAGTTGTTTCAGATGACCACTCGCTACAGTTCTTGAAGATGAATGCTTATGATATAGTGTAACCAAATTGTACAAAAAGATCAAGTGAGAATATAACAATATTGTACTTTCTTCAGGAAAATCAAGCATGGAAGGTATCGAGATAAAGAGACCAAACTTATATGAAGACCAACTGGAGCTTGCTGAAAATGCCGTGGCAGGGAAGAACACTGTCCTGGTAGCCCCTACGGGATCTGGCAAGACTCATGTGGCAGCATACATCATCCATGATCACTTTATTGCTAACCTACCAAAACCTGTAAACAAAAGACGTGCCCTGTTTCTCGTCAACACTGTAAGTGGAAGGTTCTATTTATAAAGATTTGTCACTGAAAAGCTTCTGTATTTTTATTTACTACAGATAAGTTTAGAACATAATTAAATTCAGCTTTATACAGTCTTTGTAGTAATTGAGCCACACTCTTAAATGTTGGAAAATTTGGTTTCATCGTGGACTATAGGGATGTTTAGCTAGTGCATATATTTTCTGGTGTGAGTTGCAGATTTTTTTAAATATTCCATTTTTTTAAAATTTTTTCGCAGGTCAATCTAGTCGGCCAGCAGCAAGAAAAACTGAAGGAGGTTCTTGAGCCCACAAGCTTTTTCTCCGTCATTGGAATCCATGGGGCTTCAGAGTTGTCCTTGAAGGAAGAGGTAGCCAGCAGGAACGTCATCGTGCTGACGGCGCAGTTGTTAGAAAATGCCGTGAAGGAAATTTCCCTGGAAGAATTCTCTCTGCTGGTGTTTGACGAGTGCCATCTCTGCCAAGTAAGGGTTTTTTAGCTTGAGTCTTACTACAGTGAAAAACACTCAAACTGTTGAGTTGTACTTGATTGTGTCAGTGAGTCTACTTTTTCTCTTTTCCAGTCATGACAGTTTTAAGAAAACTCAAGATGGACACTTTTTGATATCAAAGGTTTTCTGTTGCAATAATGAGTCATTGAGTCTTTAAAGATACATTGTTTCAATCAAACTTGGGTCGACAGCATGCCGTGTGTGCTGTTTTCTAAAGATAAATGACTGAGTGGTAGGTTTACTTCTGTTCCTGGAAGCCTTAACTGCAATAGGACCGTTTCACAATAGGGCACCTCCAAGAGTTTGCAACACGTTGGCCAATCAGAACGCTCGAAATTTGTCAACTTTTTCTAAACACGCTTTGGGTCAACAACTTTCGCGCATTGTGATTGGCCAATGCGTTGCAAAATTTTGGTGGTGCACTATTGTGAAACGGCCGTATTATTCTGAAAAAACCCAACATTTTTTCCAGGGAGAGTGGTGCAATTAATAGGTTAGATTCTTTTCCATTGGCTGGTTCCCTCTGTTCTCATAACATAAACAACTGTCAAATTTCTTTAGAGGAGTACCATTTATTTATTACCCAATGATTGACTTTCATATGGTTGCAGAAAGGTCATGCCTACAATACAATTATGGCGCGCTACCTAGATGAAAAACGGCAAGGCAAGACAAACTTACCACAGGTAAGGTCACATTAAGATCTAAAAGTGATCTCTCTGAGGCTGAAGTAAGAATATTCAACACTGCACTGGAGCTTTCATCTTATTGTCCTCGCTGAAGTACAACTTTTTCAGTGTAAACCTGACAGCTAGGATTGCTGCTTTACATTATAAATGATTCATCAGTAGTGGTAACCGTGATCTCTTTGACCGTTCACACAATTGACCTTGAGAAAAGATCATTGACTGATGCTGTACATCACTTTCATGGGGTCTTGCAGATCATTGGTATGACAGCCAGCCTGGGGACTGGCAAAGCCAAGACGCAGGATGATGCTGACAATCACGCCGTCCAGATTTGTGCCAATATGGGTGCTGAGTGCATCTCCATGGTTATCAGAAATGTAGCAGTGTTAGAATTGCGGGTCAACATCCCTCAAGAAGGTCAGTAAGCAGTAAAAATATGCAGAATTTAAAGTGAATCAGAATGATTGGGAAAAACTTTGATGGAAAGTTTAATTGTGAGTTTTTTTGAAGCATGTCTGTAGCACTTCATACATGCAGATTAACGTGTCATCAAATTGCAGGCGACAGCAGTATTGACAACCTGATAAACGAGTGACAAAATCACTGATTCTAGTTTTCTTTTCATTGGCAGTCGAGCCCATTGAAATAAAATGCAGAGAGAAGGATCCATTTGCTGAAAAGATTAACCAGATCATGGAGAAAATTGAAAAGATGCTTAATGAATCTCCAAGTAAGTTGGATGGGGTTAAATGGTATGGAAAATGTTCCTAGACTGTTTCTAAATGACTGACTACGTATTGATATAGCAAGGTCATGGTTCTGTTTTCTTCCTCTGTGCCAATTTACGACTGGTCTAAAGTTCTTGGTGAATTTTGATTATGTCACCATGAGTCTAATGAAATTACGATAACTCTTGGTTCCTTGACTATCCATTACTTAACAACACAAAAACTAATTACATAAGGTTAGTCTGCGGCTGTTGTAATTTAGGATTAAAAAGTAAATCTCTCTCGCCAGAATTGAGAAAATTGTCGTATCACCACATGGAAGCTGACAATGAGCATTTCATTTGATCGATCTAAAAAAAAAAGTATTAGCCAAGAATGTTTGTTTTAGGAATCAAGTGTACGTACGTTTTCCTATAGGTCTGGAAGTCCAAACATTCATCAGGTCTGCGTGCATCCCCAGCCAGCGAGGTAGCCAGGCATATCGTCAGTGGTGTGACCGAATGAAGCGCAGTGCACAAATATTCATCAAGAACGGGCAGGACGCTGTCTACCGCATGCTGCAAACCTGTATTACTCATTTAATGGTATGGGAGAGTGTTCTCTAATTTATGAAAGTATAATGAATTGAGTAGGGAAATATGGAACAAGCAGATGGCACTTAAGGATAAATTTTGGGAAGTAGAAATATTCTTTTCATTCCATGCAGTGGTGGATACCTTTTGATAAACTTAGTCTCCATATAAAAGAGTGGTGTAGTAAAGTTTGTGGAGAAAGATTTGTGTGATTTTAATGTTGTGGTTATCGACAGGAGTACAATAAATCTCTGGTAATCAACAAGCAGGTGCGAACTGTGGATGCTTTTGAATATCTGCACAGGATGAAGGATGCCATGAATGATAGAAGTAGCTGTTTCGATGAAACTGACCTTCAACTCTTTAAACTGTTTATCGGTAAGCATGGCCAGATTTAGATCCACAAAGATCAGGAAGGATTAACAACAATTTCAGTGAATGAGGTTTCGCACAGTCCCTCAGAACAAAGCGGGGGTTTTGGGTCTGATTAGTGCAATGCATACAGATTGATAGAACACTTGCTCTTGGCAGTACTCTTAAAGTACAGAAAAAATGGATATCGGATGTTGTTTATATACATTTGTGTCCTGTTCAGGAAATATGATTTCATTTTCTTGATGTGTTCCAGA
>NW_028257803.1:0-42173 GCF_054643075.1 Acanthaster planci | reverse complement strand
AATCTGATACCCAGTACAGCAAATGGTGATGACCTACATGCATATATACATGTCTGCTTCCCATCCTCAATAATTGTTTGCACACTTGGGAATATAGGTTTTTTAGTCAGGCTTTTTTCTTGTAACAGTGTGGATAGAGATGTAAGCTTAAGAAAATAATTCCAGAAAGTAGTTTAGCATATTCAAGGCCCTGATTGTGAGGTGCTAGTACGTTTGCTAGATCAAGACTGGGACAAAGATGTTGGGGGCCCAACACAGAGACTAAGAGGAAGACCTTGAAGTCTGACCCTGAGACTGAGACAGGGGCCAAGATTTTGCAGTCTTAGACTGAGACTGAAGCCTAGATTAACACAATGAATTCAAGACACTTAGACTGAGACAAGATCTTGAGGTAAGAGACAAATGTGAGGGTCGGTCAGAACACAGAGCTCTATGGTCAGAATGACAACCATCATCGGATGCCTAATACACAACACTACAAATGTGTTTTGTTGTATGGAGCAGTATTGATACATTTGCTGCAAACTGGTGGTTTCATTCTCGGTTTTGGGCTATTCTCTAGGAAATGAGCCTAATGTCATACATATGGCAGACAACTTTGTACATGTCTGAATGTTGTTTAATGTGTACAGTGATAAAGTGTTTCAAAAGTTGTCAGAACTTTCTGCTGAATGAGCCAGTTTGTATTTAAAAATACAAGTTATAGAACATGTTATGCAAGTTACGTAGATTCATGCATGGGTGGTATTGAGCACATGAACCCTATAAATTTTACCCAATAGCCTGTCTCTTCTGTGCTGATGAGAGCATGTTTATGGTCAAAGCGGATATTTTAGGAAAATACTGCATTTTGAGGTTCGTGTACTGCTTGTGGTCATTCATTTCTACCTTAAACAGTGCACAGACTTTCATTAGTTTTGGTCTTGGGAGAGTGTTGGGCCCATGGAGAGATCAGCTGTGTGTACATTCTCTTAAGGAAGGTGCTCCTGTGGGACTACTTGATCATTCAAGCTGTATTTCTAGCTAGTCAGAATACACATTGCAGAAAAATGAATGGATGAGTGCATAAAGTGCATTTTCTTTCAATTCAAGTAAAATTAAATTATGAGTTGTCCCCTGTTTCAATTGCCTGGGGCCTGTGATGCCTTAATTGTAGATTGTGTATTTGTTCAGATTGATGGTGCGAGACAAATCGTGTGACCTTCTCTGACTGTGTCATCACAATGACATTTGGAGTCTTTCAGACAGTAGTAGTATGCATACATGTGTGTCCTGTATTATTTTACTCAGTACAGTGTATATGTACATGATGTATTGGAATTGGTAGCAGTATTCAGTGTAAACAATTTAGAGCTGCTTTCTCATTTTTTTAAATTGAGTATTATACAGTGTACACTTCATAATGTGACTATCACCAGGAAAGCTCATGGAAGTTTGGCGAACTTATGAGCTGTGTCAAGTTTTTGACAATAGTGTTGGTCATTTCAGATAAAGAAGATGCCTTTTCTTTGTAGCTGTTTTTGGCACCGGCCAAAATAATGCTTGTTTTTTTTCCAATTGTTTTTTTCCTTTTAACTGTTTTGGGCTCCTGCCGAAAAAGCTTTTGTTTTTCTGAAAAATGGTTTTTCTTAATTTTTAAAATTGTGTTTTGCTTTTTCGCATTTGGTGAAAAGGAACTCTTTCGTCAAGTGTTTTTTCTTCTTCTCCCTGTTCTTCCAAAGTCTCATTCATTTTGTACAGGTTGTTTTCTGCAGGGCACTTCAGTCATTGTGCCACTTTATATCTTCAGAGTTGCCTCAAGCAAAGATCCTATGCATGATGTCATGATGATGTCATCTCCTAATTTATCATAGAATTTTGAATATTTTATTTCCTTATAGGTTTTGTACTCATTTTTTAACAGCAAGATGTGGGCACATTTTTTGATGTAACTGACAATACGTGTATATTAAGTGCACACTCTTAGTCCTCCAGCCTGAAAGGGTCCCAGAAAAACTCGTCATGATGACATCATGCATCAGTTGTCATGTTACATGACGTTTAAGATGCAAACTTCAGAGTCCTATATCTTCTGAAGTATACAATACATCTGATTCCATTGAAACCTTGCACAAATACATTTAGATAGAAAGGGATATGTTATATATGAAATTTGACATCAAATGTGATTATGACGTAAGCAGGTGACAAGTCATTTGACATTAGAGGTGCATCCTTAAAAGCCACATGTCTCCTGAAATACTTTTTGGGCCACTTGGTAATCTTGCACCTTCATTAAAGTTATATTAAGCAAAGTTTAGGATATGAAAAATGTACAAGAAGAACAACAACATGATTGCATCATCAGGTGTCAAATTACAAGACAAATAATATCATTTAACATTATTGATGTTAGATCTTCAAAATCTGCATAAAATCAAGTGTGACTTCTTGCAGCTTGCTTTTTGAACTAAATGATAGGGTAATCTTCGGTCTTTATTTCTTCTCTTGTATGTAAAATCGCTTAACCCTTACTTCCAGTCAAAACTGGTCCAAACCTGAAATGCTTCATAATTTAAAATTGATAGTAGATATGAACTTACATGTACTTTCAATGGTGTAAGTCTCCAACACAATAATATTCCTCAAACCATGTACTGGTGACACCAGACAACACTGGCGACAGGTTGAAAAAATTAAAAAATCTATTTTGAATGTACGTCAGTGGCGAAGCTTATCGGAATCACTTGAAAATTGGTAGATACAATGACCTTTATGCCTCCAATGTTTGTACAAAATTTTAGGCTGGAAATTACAATGAAAAAACCTGTAATTCATTAAAAATTGCCGAAAAATCATGACAGTTACAGTCTGAAGTTGCCCATTGAAAAGTGGAGTAAATATCTGCATCTATTGTCCAAGGTGTTTGGCTTATTGTATTGTTCATACATGCTGTGCGCTGCTAATGAAAAAATTGCCACCCACTAGTAATACTGCCAACATGACCCGTAGGAGTAAGAGCCGTAGTGGTAAGAGCCATATCCTTTGAACATGTAAAGTGTATAATGGAGCCACACTACTTCGGGGCCTCTGGCAACATGCCAACCACCTGGCAGGGAAAGCGGGTGAGTGTGTATGCTTTGGAAGATTTGTCGTAGTGAAAGCAATCAGTGTGTTGTGTAACAGCTGCAGCGAGGAGGGTATTTTGAACCGCAGAATTAACGACAACTTTTCGATTCCTGCCCATTGTAACTTCATTTTTTTATCCAACCAAGAGAGTTCTCCAAAACAACTCAGTATTTGTCCCGCAACAAACACAACATTTGTCTTGTTTTTATTTTTTAATATCTTGTTTTCTACTTTTTCCCTATAGACATAACATGGGGTCATTCAACACATGATTTTGCCCCTTGTGGCTGATCCCCTTCAAATAAGGCATATAATTAGACTACCATCGGAAGATGTGTCCCACGTCATGATGTCATTATGTGATTGATTATAGAATTTTGAATATGTAATTTTCCCCATTGACTTTGTACACAGATTCTCAAAGTCTTTTGGGCCACCAAGCAATCTTGCACCTCCATCAAAGTTACACAAAGCAAAGCCTTAGAAATCAAGGATAACATGAAGATTATGTCACAAGGTGTCAAATTACAAGTGCTGAAATTTTATTCTGGTAAAATCTTCAAAATCCACATAAAATCAACAGTGGCTTCTCACGGCTTGCTTTTTGCAACAAGTGATAGAGTAATTTTTGGTCTTCATTTCTTCTCATGCACATAACATCACTTGACCCTTGCTTCTGGTCAAACTGGTCGAAAGCCTTATTATTTAAAATGGGTAACAGATATCCACTTACTTTCAGCTGTATAATCCATGACACAATAGTTTTCTTTGAAACATGTATCAGTGATGTCATGCAAAATACGAACCCCCTCCAGCAACAGGTTAAAAATTTGAAAAATGAGTTTTGAATAGACATCTACGGCGAAGTTTGCCAGAATCGCTTGGAAATTGGTAGACACAATGACCCTTATGCCTGCAACATTTGTGCAAAAATTTGGGCTGATGAACTCATCAGACCAGAAGTCATAATAAAAAGACCTGTAATTCATTCAAAATTGCTAAAAATCAATCCCCACAGTTACAGTCTGAAATGGCCCGTCAAAATCTTGGGCAAGTATCTGCATCCATTGTCCAAGATGTTGGGCTTTTTACATTTTTCATACACGCCATGCGCCAACAATGAAAAATATGCCATTTGCTGCTAGTGCTGGCAATTCATCCTGTTGGGGTTAGAGCCATATGCCTTGTACATGTAACGTACATAGGAGAGCCGCACTGTTTTGGGGTCGATGTGCCAACCACATGCCAGGGAAAGCTTGTGAGTGTGTGTTGTCATGCTTTGACAAATATGCAGGCACATTTATCGTGGTGAAAGGAATCAATGTGTAACAAAGTCATCATAACGACGTTATCGGGCAATTCATCGGAAACTGTGCATCTGGATTAAAAGTAACTTGCGAGCACTGACTTAAACTGAAATTTAAACAAAGTTTAAATGGCAGTGACTTCAAGTGATATCATCATTTAGTGTTTATACATGTAGCTCTTCCAACCTTTTGACAACGGCCATGCACTTCTTAAAACCTTGCAAGCAGATGGAAAGGCAAGTATTATAAAAAGAAAAATTACACATTGTGTGTTGATGACGTCATCAGGTGAAAAGTCAGGTGCACTCTTCAAAGTGCTTTATCCTCTGAAGTACATGTCTCATTGGGTTGAAATCTTGCACTGAAGTAGCTAGAATGGGAAGTGTGCTAGATGAAAAATGAAATGATGTAACTATGCCCTCATTTGGTGAATTGACATTTTTTACACATTGATTTCCATTTCTGCCACAAATAACTCATAAACATGTACAGATGTTCATAACCACAGTCCTCTAGTTTAATGCTTCACTTTGTAGATATTTCAACATTCTGTTGAACATATTTCTCTCAAACAAATTAGGTGTTATCAAAATTCTTTTTCCTAGACTTCTAGTATGCCAAAAAGATGTGTTGGTAGTATGGATAATTTTGTGACATCATCATTCCAAGTTCCAATTTTTGTTTTTCACTTACTGTAGTAAATAGGTTCCAGTATTCATTAAATTCACAGGGTAGATTAAACTTGAACTCCTTATTATTTATACAAAATGGTATCATGATGACAAGATCCTGGAACATTTTTTAGATGTTGACATTTGTGTGCATATCTCATTGACTTTTACACTTTTTACTATGCGTGTTTTATATTAGATGCATAAAGGAAAGTTTATTTTTAGCACAGTTTCAGTGATCATAGTGCTCTGTTGCAAACAGACACATAGCATCTCATTCATTGTTTTGTTACAAAAACAACCATTTCACGGAAATGAATGTATATACCATAATACCATAGTTATACCAGGAATACCATAGTTAGACGATATGCCTTGGTACTGTGTAATTTCCCTTACCAAACTTGACTGTTATTATAGCAGTTCAGCAGCATTACTATGGCATTCCAACAGCATGTAACATATCATTCACATAGCATGTAAAGGATTGAATGAATTGTGGACTGCTATCATCAGCAGTCCAAATAGAATTCCTGATAGCATTCCTGAGCCATCATAGCATTCAAGCCAGAGTATGTTCTGAAAAATATAGCACTCCTCATCAAGTGGAAATCTGCTGAATAGCATTCCTAGTGTGGAGCAATGCTGCTGGTATACAGTACTTATGACTGGAATTTTGAGGGTCAAGGCAGTGGATTTTGTCCAACTATAGCATTCCTTGGGTTGACAATAGCATGCATTCACTGAATGCTATACTTGCTTTTCATTTATTTTAAAGTCAAAAGGAAAGCCATAATTAGGAGTGTGCTACCCCAACTCCATGCAGTGGACATGCTACTACCTTATTGCATGAACTCTGGCTGCACCAACTTCTGTGCAGAGTTCTTTGTGGTTGGTCATGTTGGTGGGAAATTTGAATTCAGTCCGTTGGCAGTTACACCATGAAGCAAGGAAGACATGTTGGTAGAAATGTGAGCTTACAAAATCGTTTCTCTGCAGAATCCTTCAAAGCAACTAGTCAGTTCACATATATGTGAAAAGAGTATGTAAGAGACTTGCAAGGTATGACTGTATATCCGAGTATTAATGTTAATAGACTTAGATTAAATACCTTCACTAGAGATGAGCTTGTACTACATAAGTACAGGTACATTTGTGTTGATGTCACGTGCACATAAGTACCGGTAGAGATCCTTCAATTATTCCAAATTTCAGATTGTGTTATATCAACTAATCATGACCCTTAAAAGGTAATTTGTCCAGTCATGTCAACTTGCTTTCCGTCATCTTTTTTGAATTTGGGATGATTGATCTATCGAAAATTTGAAAGAGAGGAGTACAAACAGTGAGGTTACCGGGACTAACAAACATGTATGTGTATGATTTAAATCCGTCAACTTTGAAGAAATACATGTACAGAGTTAATTCAGGTACAAGTATGTTTTGGTGCGTGTATTTTATTCCATATAAAAAGGAAAATCTCTCAATCAACTGAATTTTTGCCACATTGGTAGAGAGAAAAAAATGTCCCATTATTTTTATTATTATTATTAATGGTTTTATTGAGAAATCAGCATTCGCAGCTATAAGATATGGCTAAATTTTTATTGCTAATTTACAATTAAGACAATTTACAAAACAACAAGTACATGTATATGGAGATCATTATTCTGAGACAACAAACAAAATAGCCACTGAGTCTAAGGTTTGAATTTTTGGCACGTTATTCCAAGCCACTGGTTTATTTGTCTTTGACACTAAAAAGTTTGGCAAAATCAGCTTAAACGGGCAGGCTTGCCCCAATCTGCCAAGCTTGGCATCCACGGGCCCGAATCCTTGGCAGGCTTGCCAACCATTCGCCTTTAGGCTATAGGAATATTTATCAAAGTTAAACGCTAGCCCCATCAGAACGAGAGGGTGCTAGTCACAAATTGCTTATAATTTGTCGAATGTCATGTCTGGAACAATTAACAAAAGATTTGCAAAGCACGCCGTTTTTTCCACCGTTTGAAAATACGGTTGGAAGAAGCCCCACCTGAACAAGAGGGTGCTTGGCGTAGGGTTCCTAAGATTAAACAGCAAGTATTAACTGTTAACATCAAAATTCAAAGTTTAATTGAAACCCATTTACTAATATAATTTGATTATCATGTTAGCCAAAATCGAGGCACTTCCCGTCGCTTCCGGCAAATTTCTGCCACACGCGCCAAACGCGCCCCACCGGAACGACAGGCAAGTGCATCTCCCTATTAACGCCCCTAGAATTGAATTATAATAACAACAGTAAAGAGGACCATCGCTATGAACCCTTTGAGTGGGATAAACTCAATTACACTCAATTAAAGGCAGCGCAAATGCAATCCCGAAGATTCGACCGAAAGTGCATGTTACCCGTATGGGACAGGTGAACCCCATCATATCTGTACAATGAGAATTCGGACCATTTAAACTGCGGATGATGTAGCACTGACACGCCCTCGCGACGGCTGAGGGAGTGCGCCCATCTATTCACGGCCCGCCATTTCATCTCCATTTTCGCTGGATTAATGGTCCCAAAGTAACAAGCTTGCGGTAGTATATCAGACCACACTAATTTAGCCTGGGGATACTTAGCACTACATTCTTTCATGAATAAGGTTATCCGCTGCCGCATGCTGAAAAAATCAGTATCGCCCAAATCATTAGTGCCAATGTGAACGATCAGCATGGCCGGTCGAGGGCACTTAGCTTCCAGGTCAGATAACAATTGATTTATATCACTGTATCGGGCTCCGCCCAGACCGTTCCAGCGTACTGGTGGACTGCATTCCAGCCTGGTTGCCGCTCTGCGGACGATGGAATCCCCAATGATCCACACATCCCCTGTAAACAAGGGGTGGGAACAAGTGAGACAAAATGGTGGACAAAACGCGGAATTAAACAGCTGAAATTAAACGCCAGGCAGCTGGCAAAGTACAATTGGACGGATATAAAGTTGAGTGGCATTTGAACGCCAACGGCCCATTGCCTTAACTTCATCCAACGAAAAACCCAAGGACGCTGCAGTAGACGCCGCCCCAATGCGGAAGGAGTGTGCACTAAATGATGAGCCTCCAAGGCCCAAGAAAATCAGAACCCGTTTCAATGTGGCGTTAAACTGGTACTGGGTAAGGGGATCGCCCCCAAAATGACAGAAAAAACTATCCTCCTGCTTCGGACGCATCTGGGCGTAGACTGTGAGGGCTCGCACTGGACAGATGGTTTCGTCCCCTGAGCGAACTAATTTCCCAATCTGAGGATTACCCATTTGGTTATTCTTTGTGTACCTGAAGGTGACTAAAACGGAAGCACTGTCCTGCCCCACATTTATAAATTCGACGTCCGAAGCCAAAATAAGTGAGTGTTGCACGTTTGTTTTTGAAATGGCGGCAAACTCGCTTATACGCATGAAACAAAAGAATGCACATAACATGACCGCGTGGAAAAGTGCGACTTCGTAATGATCTTTGCACACGTGTGGGAGTGCTTGAATGATACGGGCTAGAACTGGCAAGGTCATAGGCCATCGTTCGTCAATAACGGGATTATCCCTACGGCAACCCGACAATAATTTCGTCACCAAGAAATCTTTCGTTGGGTCCGGCCAACTGGAAATTTTGTGATAATAACCCACCCCGGAAACGTAAGTTGCGATAGTTGATGGTGCAAGACGCTGCAGTGACAGCCATGCAATAAATCGCAGAACATCAGCAGGCGAGGACGGAGAACAGGCATCAATTTGTTGGCATTGAAATGAACAAAACGCCTGCCAGCCAGTCTGATATGTCTTGTGAGTATTTGATGCCGATGCAGCTAGTAATAGGCGGTTGATCTCACGTTGTATTACACTTGGAGAAGATTGGCGATCGGCGTCATTGTTATGTCCGCCTTCGGTGCTAGTGCACGGAAACGGTTCACCTGAAAACGTGAGAGGGAGTCCGCAATTTCATTATGCACGCTGGGTATATGATAGGCTTTAAATGTGATGTTGTACCGCAAGCACTGGCATACGAAAAGACGCACAAGATGCATGATCTTATCGCAATGTGACGATTGCTTGTTAATGATATTTACCACGGCTTTGTTATCAGAACGGAAACGCACCTTTCGATTGGCCAACTGCGGGGCCCAACAATTCACTGCGACAACCACAGGGTAAAATTCACAATATGCTATTGGTGGCGACAGGGCTAGCAACTCACAAGGCCATCGCCCTTGAAACCAATGGCCGCCAAAGAACCCGCCAAAGCCAATGCTGGCTGCGGCATCAGTGAACAACTCTAATGTATCATTATCCTGCCAGTCCATTAAAGTGATCTAGGAACTCTAACCACATGAGCAGGTCAAGTTTCGCACCCGACGTTATTCACACTTTGTGATGTGGTTTCCTTAGTCCACGAGTTAAGCGAATCAAACGCCTGATAAACGCCCTACCTGGAGCTATAGCATGACAGACGAAGTTTAGTGAACCCACCAAGGACTGAATTTCCCTCAAAGACAACTTGTTCCGCCCCAAAACTGACTGGATTTGTGATCAAAGGGCGTTAATCTTATTACCGGGCACGCAGACTTTGCACTTTACTGCATCGATCTCTAAACCGAGGTAGGTGATTTTTTGACAAGGGCCCTCTGTTTTCTCTTCCGCAAGTGGCACACCTAGTTGCTCGCAAACTTCCTTAAAAGTACTAATAAGTACTTCACAGTGTGACATGGATTCACCAATGAAAAGAAAATCATCTAAGTAATGTGTGATAGAGGTTGTTTCCAAAACCCGCTTAATGTGGAATTCTAAAAAAGTGATGAATGTTTCAAACAACGCACATGAGATAGAACAGCCCATGGGTAAACACTTATCGTAATAAAACATGTTCTGAAATTGAAAACCCAGCAGCTCATAGTCGGAAGGGGCAACGGGAAGCAGCCAAAAAGCCGATTTTATGTCCGTTTTTGCCAACCAAGCGTTGGGACCCACAGACATAACTAAATCAACAGCTACATCGAACGGCGTGTAATGGACTTTACACTCGTCTTTATTTATAAAGTCATTAACAGAGCCACCTGAAGGGAATGACAAGTGCTGGATAAGACAAAAAGCGCCAGGTTGTTGCTTAGGGACCAGCCCGATGGGCAAACACTGAAGATTTGGAAAGGGCCGATGACTAAATGGTCCTGCCACCCTGCCTAACGCGATTTCGCTCTGCAGCTTTTTATGAACCACCTCAGGCCTATCTGCTGCCGACTTAAGGCAATTGGAATCTTTTTTCTCCCTAGGACCTTGAAAACAAAGTGAAAACCCATGTGAAAAACCATGACTAAGCGTTTCAGCTGCCGACTTGTCAGGATAATGTGTTAACCATTGCTTTAACACGTCTAATTTAATGGGCGTTGGGAGCCTGAAAATGGGTTTGCTTATCCCCTCGTTGACCAACTGACTGTTGAGTAACGTTTGCACTCGAACTGGCCGCTGAACCACTGGTAGTCGGCCGCAGTGTCTGTTGCATGTTCGGCGCGGCAGACGGATACTTCGTGTAGCGCGTGTACGTTGCACCGGCAGGGACGGAGGATTGCCGTGCCGTGTTACCGCAAGGCGTGGGCCCGAGTCCCACGCTCACCGAACACGAAGACGCGCTGTGCCCTAGCTTACCACAGGGACTGCAACTGTGCGCGTAACGACAGGAGTTCCACCGACAGCCGTGGGGGGAATTGAACGCAAAGCAGACGGGTTTTTGCGCCGCTTGGTTTCGAGCTACCGTTGCAGGGGAATTTGCCATGGGCAGGAAACTTCCTGCCGCCGCAACTGTCACCCAAAGCTCCATATCCATTGTTGCCCACGAGCGCGATGGATTTTTTTCCATGCGTAATCTGAATTGCTCATTGTAATTACGCCAACCAAGCCCTGGAAATTGCACAGCTGCTGTCCGAACAACTTCAGCATATTTCAGCAACTCAAGGAAACGGGCAGGATGGCGCGTTGCGTAAATTGCCATGAACACATGAAATGCGCTTGTCCACTTATCAAACGAGTCAAGTTTGCGTGGGGTAGGCGTCACCGGCCGGAACACCACTTTGCCTCGCTCCACCGCAACGGTCAATTCGGAACCGGTGTCTGAAGCGGCCAGAACCCTGGTGGCATTATCGCGATACAACGATGCCAATTCTACATATTGCCCGTTCCAAATTTTTTCTTTTATGGCTGGAGGAACATGGACATCAATGGCAGAATCATTTCCGAGGGAGTGTAGGGGTGCAGGCCTACCCATGCCGGAATAAGCCGAAAGTGGGAAAGGTTCCCCCGCTTGAGCGATCTGATTGAAGCCTAGGGCCATGTCATTAGTTTCATTGGGGAGGATGGTTTGAATTGCCGGTGTAACTGTGTTAGCGAGCATTACATCCCTACCGGCCGAATCGGTAATGCCCGGCCTACTGACAACATTACTGACCCCGTTGCAAACAGCCAAATTCAGACCTAGGCCTACGCCTATGCTAGGATTAGCTATATTGTTAACTACAGAGTCCTGCTGCTGAGGCTGCAGACCACGAAAAACTCCTTGGATGGACTCGCCACTTGACGGGCCTCCGCCGGGCGCAGCTGGATCCCCGCTGAAACTGCCTGCCGGGACATCCACCGCTTGGGCGGGGCGCTGGCTGTGCTATGGCCAGAGTGTGTCGCTCCCCGGCAGGCCGACTGCATGCAGTGATGAGTGGTGCGATGTTGACCGGACCGGCTGCGCTGTCCCCCGCAGTGCTCTCCGTAGCAGCCCCGGTGCCCGTCGAAACTGAGGCCTGTGCACCTTGAGGTCCCCGGCGACGTCCTCGGGCATACGGTGGAGGTGACTGGCGGGCCTGCCTCTTCTGCTGACATTTCGGGCGCGGCATCCTGAATTGCCTGAGCGGTGCTGGCTTGAAATTCCCGTGACCGGCAACCCACTTTCGTTCACAGCCGTTGTTTGATGGACCAAAGAAAATTCCAACTTAAACTGCACAACACAGTCGATGGATCCTGAAGTGTCCAGGAGTTGCTCCCAATAGATATTTCCCAAAACGGTGAAACGCCGGCAAAAACGACGGGAATAAACGAGTTTTTCGTTTTGCAAGATTTATTTTTGACGCAGCGGCTTCGGAAGTCAGTGCCGAAGTGGCCTGTGCGCGCAAACCGTTTTGGCGCAGTCCCTTAATTGGGACAATTGTATAACAATTTCCGCCTGTGCAAAATGAAGTTACATATCGCTATGATTATGAATCACCTTGGCCTCCTGCCAGCAAGGAGTGCCGGTTACCGGGTGTCTTTACTTCAGCCCTAATGTTTACTTCACCATGGCAACAAACAGCTGATCGAGCGAGAGATTGACAACAAACGTTTGCCTGCCCAGAATAATGCATTTTATCTTGTATTGATAAAATAGAATATACCAAGTAAGTTATAAAGTTAAAAAATGCGCTGCAAGAACACTGCTTGAGAGGTTGATTAAATAGACGAGATTGATTTAAATGACAAGTACACCACACAAAAAGAGATATTCATATTAACTATTCATACATAACTCAAGAAATCACCAGAGAAAACAGCAAACAAAATGAACAAAGTAGACATGTACACAATTAATGAAGAGTATTAGGCATAGAAAAATGTGGTACCAAGGAACACTAGTTATACACATACCAGAATAAGTCAAGAAACCAAATACACATTAATTCTACCACAAGACGCAGCTATCAGGAAAAACACTAAAGTCAAATAATTGTCAAACGGGCAAGGGAGATGTGAATTTTCCAATCAGGGGAATGGGAAGAATAGGAAGCAGCCACAGAGGGGTGGAGGCAGAGGGCGAAAAAAATTAGGAAAAAGGAAAGGGAGAACAGAACAAAAAAAATTTGAATGGCCCAGAATGCTAAAAACTGTCTCAAGTCAATAATGTCAGTGATGTCACTTACTCAAATGACCTTGACTTTAGATCTAGACTGATTTCTAGTGGTTGAGTGCTTCTTTCTGAGTACCTAGTCCTGCAAAGTACTCAGATTGCCGAGTTTGACTATAAGTTCAGACTTGTATTTCCATATATGAGTGCAATTACTGGTGCAAGTACATTGTGCTTGAAGCTAAAACCTATATTTTGTCATTACTATAACAATGGATTGTCTTTGTAAGCATTTCTCAACAATGTGAAGTGAATTTTTGTTCTGATGTGCATAAGCCATCCCAAATGAAAGTTTTTCCCAATAAAATGCTACACAGCAGACATGCAGACATGAAAATTTAGGTCATTTAATAGAATTAATCTTCTGTGTTATTTGAAGCCTTCATGTATTTCATGCCCTTGGATTCCTCAGATTAAAACTAAAAGTAGAGCATTCAAGCATCAAAGGCTGAGAAATTAGATTTATCAAAGGATTCTGCAATAAATGGTTCAGAATGAAGGATGAGCCAGAAATGTCAACAGAACAAATTGCTGTAAGTGCCTGTGTGAAAGAAAACTTGTAAGGTGGACATTTAAGCACTGTAAACTGATCAAGAGACTCTGTGGGAATTGTCTGCTTGCTAATAATCCATGGTATGAGCTAGTAATTGGGGTAAGATCAGATTTCAAATCTCTGACTGTGACTTGTGCATGCCTCAAGAGGGCATGTTGGACTGGCATGTACTGACAGTGAACAAGTTGGATGTGTCATTTGATGGTTTTGTACCATGCACTGTTACACGTGTACATGTAGGTACATGTACATGTATGTATCAACAAGCAGTAAAGGTTGGGGGGAAGAAAGAGGAGGGCATACTTTCTCCTCAATTTTCCCCATATCCTGTCCCATTTGCCTTGTCATGTTGCTTTAAAGGATTAAACATTAATTGATACACGTACATGTAAACAGTTCAGACAGTTTCCCTATTCAACAACATGCAACATGACCATGTGTTAACATTTGATAATTCCCGCTGCAATTTGATAATCCCCATTGCTTAAAAAATGTTCTGGCACCTGGATACAAGCATACATCGATAAAATGAGTATACATGTTCAAATGATTGTGTGTTTTGCTGTTTAAAGAAATAAAATCAAAAATTGGCCAAATTTCAAATGTCATGTCACCTGGTGTGTATTATTTTCAATCAAGAGTAAAGAAGAAAATATTGTAATGCCAAGACAGCTTTGCATTTTGACTTTTGCATTTTGGCTTTTCATAAAGGTTTGATTAAATTGGCGTATCCAGCTTGGGAAGGCAACTTGCCTTGCCTTTGCGGACATTTTGCCCTTTTTCAGAAAAAGAAAGTACCAAATTAAGCCAAAAATTGGAGCAAATTTTGCAATTTGCAAACTGTTCAATCAGTCAATAGTATTCAAGGATCAAGTAATCTTGTAATGTTATCTAAATTAAGAGAATGAACAAATTTGTTTCTAATTCCATTTTTGAGAAACATGGTACATGACATCGTGATTTTTTTTCATGGAAGCATTTGTCTGAAGCTGTGCACTTAAACCAAGTGGCTTGCAAAATGTCAGAGTGAACAAAATTATTCTAATTTCTGATCATTCTCCTAGTTCCATCTGATTGTTCTGATTTCTTGATAGCACAGTTAATTTAGTACAGTTCGTTGGGGCATATGGTATCCCACACTTTCAGCACTTAGTCATGCCATTGATAATCATCAATGTCGCAGGAATGGTTCAGTACGTGTAATGTATAAAGCAGTGTCAATGACAGTACAAACTTTTACAGAATGCAATATATATTGCATAACTGTACAGAGAATCAAGAAGTTCATCCTATTTCCCACCAACAAATTCTCTCATAGTATGAGATAACTTGTAGCTGTCATATTAAAAATTCATATAGTGGACTCATGGAATGCATGATCAACAATGCGGTGTACATCAACAGTGTGTTTTTAAGGCACACATTACTACAGTGTCTTTATATTTGATAGGCGCGAATCAGATCTATGAAGGCCTTGTCCTGCAAAGCCACAAATGCCAACAGCAAAAGGAATTTCACTGTCCCTTTAAAAAGCTTTCCTTTTGAGTCTTGAATAAGAAAAAAAAAGAGAAAACAAAGTGTTTTCTTCAAGCATTTCGGGTGATTGAGCTTAAGTATCTTCTGTATAAATTTGACACCTGGGCGGTTGGTAACAAGGCTAGAATTACCCAGACATGAAAATCATGTTGCTGATATGCCTACTCATGAGTCTGATAATGAAAAAATGTCATAAAATTGAGTTACAGAATCTAGAAGACAGACAAGTGCATTGCTAGGGCAGCCCTCAACTGGCAGTAATGTTTTGTCATCATTGAATTCAAATCTTTTGTGGAAACTTGCAAAATAACACGCCCGTATATGGCAGGAAATTGCTGGTATCCTATAATTCTACCATTTAAAGAATATCGCTGTACCACCAACACAAATATGAATGCTGCAGAACAACGGACATTCACTAATGTGCTGCGTTATACTAAAGCTTGTGATGCTTGTAATGCAGGTGACTCTTTGTGATAGACACAGATGTGTGTTTCCATTGTTTATGTGAAAGGGCCTCTAGCTCTGTTTTATAGTGCTCAACCCTCCCACTTGGAGGTTTCCGTTGATTCTTTTTAACTTCAGCTTCCATGTAATTATGTGTACATGTAATTGTGAAGCTGTTCAGATGGGTGATTTGTTCAATTTTAAAATGGTCTCCAAAAAGGTTCCTTACTTCAAAAAGTCACCATTTTTGTTGCATCCACTAGCAGTGCTGGAGGACTCAAGTCTGAACTTGGACTTGAGTCATGATTTTCAAGTACCTGGACTCAGATAGTTGGGACATGGACTCAGAATCAACAATTGAGAACTCTGTCACCACGAGGACTCAGCCCAAGTCCAGCCTATTTCCCCACCTGCATTCAACTCCACTTTACCACAATTTCATTTAATGAAGACAGTGACGCAGTTCTCAATTCAGTTGTGCTGCAATGCTAACGCTAACGCCTGTACACCTGTGTATGTACGTTGGTACGTGTGAGTGTAGGGCAGACTTGTTCTGCAAACTGTGCAGACATACATGCATCATGAGGCAGGTGAATAACAGTGCACAGTGCCCAGGCAACAAAGAAAAGTCAAAATGGCGCAACTAGACTATTGAGACTTTCGTGCGGAACTGGCAACTTCACTACAGGCATTTTAGCATAACATTACATTAATCTTTAACTTCAATCTTGGACATTACTTTTTCAATCTGTACATCCTAGAATGCTCTATCTGCTTAAATATCAGCTGTGCTAGAATTAAACGGAAACCTATCGCAAAAAACGCATGGTGCTACAGCATGAGACTGAGGTACGCGTTTATATGTCTGTGCATGTGCACCGCCTATTGGCCATGTCTGACACCGAAACAAAAGTTTCGAAAGTTATAGCTAATACACTGTAGCTAGAGCTGTTGTCAACCTGCCCATGTACATTTCCAATTTATGAAGGCCTAGACCTATCCAAAGCTTTCTGATCATCCTACAGCGCAGGCACAGATTTTTGGCTGGGTCTTACCATGTGTGTTGCCTGCAGTGTCTGTGATCAATCATGTCAGTGTTGCTCTGAGTGATTAAGTTCTGATTTTTCAATCAGGAGTAATCATGCCTCAAAACTGTCAAAAAAAGCATTCAGCCCACTGTTTATTTAATTTAGAATAAATTATAAATGCAGGAAATGTTAATTTTTTTGATGCACTTTTATATGTAGTTTGAAACTTATGAAATTTGCACTTTGAGATTCGTTGAACAAGAAACATTTTTCACAAATGAGTTAAGTTAGGGATTTTAACGTTTTATTTTGGCACCTGGGAAGCCCTAATTCAATTTAATAAACAATGAGGGTGATACATTTTATTTATTCGGTTGACGTGCAGACTACATATAGTTTGCTATTGAGTGTATTCCATTACCAAAGGTGGTCAGAAAGTTGTTGTCCAATGATACAAAATATGCCTTAGTTCTCAAATAAAGTTGAATCCTAAAACACTGATTTAAATGTTCAAGTTGTTTTTCCTCATATGTTAAGGTGTTCTTATGCTGGTCAAGGTCACCAAAGGTTCAAATAAGTTCCACTTAATTATCCTTTTCAATAGTAAAGATGTGTCAACTGTGATAATACTTGTGTCAGTGTCTTTTAGAACACCAGGCCCCCAATCAGAGATTCATAAAAGGACTGAGACTCAGACTTGGGCTCGGATGGCATAGACTATGACTTGGACTCGAGTACAAGGACTCAACTACGGCACTGCTCTCTAGGCTCCCTGATGTACAGTTTTGTGTCTGTGGTTTCTGCTAACCAGTAGATGACGCTGTGTATACAAGTGAAGTTGTATCCCAAATTTCCACTGATATAATAAATGCAACAAGGCCAGTGTGTTTTCCAAGTAATGCTTCCTCTGGCACTGGTATGTCCCATGTGTTTCACATATTGTTCCAGTGAAATGGAAGAGACAGTTTCTATGGTTTTTCCTTTGGTGTACTTTCCCTGATGTACCTGGGAGGTTTCTGGCTGGCTTAACTTAGGAAAGGTTAACATAACAGAAGCACAGATCAAGGCAAGTGTCTCTTCATGGGTATTTGGGTTTCTCTGTTAACATGACAGAGGCACAGATCAAGACAAGTTTCCTTTCATGGGTATTTAGGTCTGTCAACTAAACAGTTAAATGTCATCAACCCTGGGTTTTTCTTGAGTGGCTTCTCAGGCTTTCTGGCCTGATAATCATATCAACAGTATTTGTGGCACCCAAAAGTTCCCCAAGAATACTCAGACTAATTCAGCCTTAGTTAAATCATAATTGGCTTTGAGTATAAAAATGGACACATTTGCAGTAAAGATGTGATAGTGAAGCATTTAACAGATTTGGGACTTTAAGTCATTTAAGTTGGGGAACATTTCAAAAGTTGAAAGTTTTGGTAACTTTCACTTTTTACAGTAGTGAAAGTAATCACTGTGCCGTGGATAATATCCAATTTTCCTTGGAATAATGGAACATTTTCCTTGGAATAATGGAACATTTGGATACATGTATATTCCAAATAAATACAGTGTATGTAGAATGACCTGTTCTGAGGTTTTAATTTTAATGAACACATTGCTGGTCAGAAGGCAATCATCAGAATCATTTCTCGGGAAATTCTAATTGGAAAAAGGACACATAAACATACACACTTGAGAAGTGAAAAGCATCTTGAGGGGAGCACATGATTAGAAGTACCACAGGCTATCGTTAATTGGAATTCCATCACATGTAATGCTGGCTTGCTAATATTGAAACCTGGTCACATTTGATAATGATCAGTCATAAGGCGTTCCTGTACAATCATTAGGTGTCATAATAGACCCAAGGGAGAGCCTGAATTAGAGACAAATCAGCCAGCCAAGATTGTGTCATGACAGGAGCCAGGCTGACAGCCTCCAGCAATCCATCAATGACCAACTTCAAACAATTTGTGGTTGTTAGTCTTAGCCTGTTTCTTGAAGTCAAAATGGTTGATTTCAATTTCATGGCTTTTGTTGCATTTTTTTGAATGAGGGACAACTAGAGACTCCTTGGAGTTGTTATTAATCCATTTTCATCCCATTAACCGTTAATCAAACACAAAAAGAAATTCACAATAAATACTATCCCTAAGGGCACCATGAAAGATAGAAGCTGCAAACCCTAAAGGTTTTGAAAAACAGACTTGGCACAGTAAAATGGCTTGATAATTTCCTTTTGGTGTATTGATCATGTGTGTTTATATTAAAATGACCAGCACCATGTTCTGGGGTTGCATCCAGATAGTCACTTTGATACAGCTTTTCCACTCTGTTCCAGAAATGCAGGTATTTGTGCATTTCTTATAACACCAGCTGGTATGTGGCGACATCATACACCTGGAATACACCTGTAGCAAGTAAAGAGGTTGAACTCCAAGCATTCCCTGTGGGATGCCACACTTGAATGCCTTAATTTGTTTCATTCACCTTCACTTGTTATTGTGTTGCCACTGTTAGGGGTTAGTTTGTAGCAACTTTAGTGACTAGTTAACATTCCCTTCGCTAGGCCTGCACCATGTTTTTAACTTTTTCATTATTTGAAGGAAAATGTTTTATACTTGTTCATGAAGTGTGTATTTATATCAGCCGTGTGAAGCACGCTGATACACTGTAATCGTCAACTTTCTTTCTTCTAGCAAATGTTCACAAAAAATGAAATATCTTCTCAATTCATCCACTGATTTGAGCCACATTTAGAATCTAGCTTGGGTGGAGTCTCATGAGTAGTGATTAGCATGTTTGGCCAGTGGCCACCTAATGGTCACTAGTGGTTATTTTCTTCAAAATTACAAAATGCATCTTCCACAACTTCGGTCCAGTTATTGTCAAACTTGTCAGTGGCATCCCTGGACCAAACCTCCTAAAAGTAGTTCACAGAATTTGGCTAGTGGTCACCTAGTGGTTACTATTGGTCATTTTCTTCAAAATCACAAAATTTTCCATCAGATGATAGCTAAAACATTGAAGTCAACTGCATGAAGTGCTTAACTGGAGTACTTCACACAGATGAAGCGCTGATGACAAAAAACCTCTTACAATATTTGCAAACTTGAAAATCCCATGGGCATACTGTTCATTGGCTACTGTGTGCATGGATGTGCAATATCTGGCTGTTACGTATGCAGCGCACAGTGCATAGGGCATGTGCTCAGGAGTTGGCAAATTTTCAAGCACGTGGCGCTGAGAGCAGATCGCATTGTATGCAATGCCAAAAGAGACAAAAGTATAAAATCTGTAATCTGTGCTCTTTCGCTATGAAGGAATGTCCTTTTCTTAAGAAAAACAAACAAAATGTGAAAATGCTCTTTGCCCTGTCCTTAAGACAGACAAAACCTCTATTTCTTTTTAATTTGTTATTTTTGCCTATTGACATAGCACGTGGTCATTCTACACGACTTTCAGTCCTTGCTTTGGGCCAATTTCCTTCAAACCCTGCACATTGTTGAGCTTTCACCGGAAGATGTATGCCAAATCATGACGTTGTCATGACCTCATCACCTGATTTATTGTAGAATATTTAATTTTTTCCCATATCTTTTGTACATGTTTTCAAGGCAACGTTTTTGTTCAGCAATCTTCAAATGTTATCAAAGCTACATGATGCAAAAACCTTGAAGCAAAGATAATACTATAATAATAACAACGTCATGATGACATCACCACGTGATTTATAATTGTATTTCAATATTATTGTAAATTTCTAAACACCGTATAAAATCAACCATGGCCTCCTGTTTGTGGCAAGTGGCAAACTAAAATTTTCTCGTCTCCTGTGGGTCAAATCATGTGACCCTTCCTTCCGGTCGAAACCGGAAGTGGGCTTATAATTTAAAAGTGCTGATAGGTATGAACTTGTTTTCAACAGTATTAGTTGGTGGGGGTAAAAGTATTCTTCAAATCATTTACCGATGACGTCATGTACTGGCAATTGTCTCGTGCCTTTCTAGTGACAAATTAAAAATTGTGAAAAATGAATTTTGAATACAGATGTCCTTGGTGAGGTTTGTCCAAATCTCCTGGAAATTGATATAGATGATGATCTTTACCTAGTTAACATGTGTGAAATTTAGGGCCAATGACATCATGAGGCAGGAAGTTATAACGAAAAAAACCTTTAAATCATTAAAAATGGCAAAAAATCAATCCCATATGCTAAAATCGACAATTGCCCATTGAAAGCTAGAGTAAATATCAGCATCCATTGTCTGAAGTGTTTTGCTTGCTGCATTATTCATACATGCTGTGTGCAGCTGATAAAAAAAATGGCCATCTCCTGAAAATGTCAGGAACTCTACTCGTAGGGTAAGAGCCATAGTGGTAACAGCCATATGCTTTGTACATGTAAAATGTTTAACGGATTCCCACTTTTGGGGGGGAATCTGGCAAAATTCCAAACACGTGGCTGGGAAAGCGTGTGAGCGTATATTGCCACACTCTACTGTAGCAAAGAGGGTAGTGGTCCCACAGAAATTTTGAACTGTTCCAACTTTTTATTTGTATCAAACCAAAAGAGTTTCCCGAAACAGCTCAGTGTTTGTCGGTGAACACAACGTTTGTCTCATTTAGGTTTTTTTTTTGTGTGACCATCTTTTTGAGAAGTCACAAGATTTTAGACAGTAGCCATATCACAGATATTTTACTGGATACGTTTAACTACACATGGCAAGGAGCAGGCAGTTGGAAGGTTTGATCATTTTGTTTTGAATTACTAAACCACAGATTATTACTGTAGAGTCATTGGTGTACGCCAATGTACATGCACTGCATACACTGCAAATCAACAATGGATAGTGATCCATGATCAGACTTAATGAGCTAGTTTGGTGTTTCAACAGCGCATGTCCAAACAGAAGCACATCTGAGGTTATTTTGAAACATAGAAGAATGGCATGTGATGGTCTGTTCTATCAGCACAGCCATACGGCTACCCAACTGTAGTTCCTTAAAGGCATTGCCTTTTTGAAGTACAAATGGCTCACTGTTTCTGACTTTTAAATTATGTAAATCCTGTTTCAATTCAATTCAAAGTGTGGTCGTAATTTTCCAGCATGTTTTGTAGTATATTTTTCTTTTGTTATTCTGTTCTGTGAGCAAAGAAAATGACAAATGTACATAAATACACCTGCAGAGTTTAACTCCTGCCTACTAACACATGTATGGTACTGCCATGAGATTATTCTACACAAAAAAGTGGGAGTGATTTTCCTTATATTGCTTGTAGCCTGGGCATGACGTACATTTTCTCAAAACCCAAAGTATTGGCAAAGCATCCACCCACTACTGTTTTCTTGGCAAAACAGTATTGGATGGATCCTTATCTTGAGTCAATTCTCCATGTCAAATAGTAATTTCCTTTCTGAGGTCCTTAATTTGGATGGTACTTTACTGCCTTGTATCTGAGAACAAGCACCAGCTGAATAGAGTGGCATCACCCTGTTGTGTCATGTACAGCAACTGGTAATGATGATTATTTAATATGAAATTATCTCACCTCTTTGAAAGTAAATGAATAGGAAGCACTGAGGGGCTTGCTTTAAAATAACCACAATAGTTGTCCTTGGGGGATGTGTCACCAGGACCAGGATCATTCAGCTGGCTATGTCTTTAGAGTCTGAAAGTGAAAGGCTATTTTGATGGAACCTCAGTATTCTTTGATCAACATTTAATATGAATATTTGAACTGTGTTAAAAATCCTCTGTTTTGGTTGATTTAGTGCTTTTTCAAAGTATTCCAATATTGGATTAATCCTGTCATGTGCAGTGTCCCAATGACAAGTACATGTGCTTGCACAGAGTACATTTATGGATCCAGGACAAATTCATCATTATGGAATTGGAAATCTAACAAACTAGCCGCATGATATTGTAAAAAGTAGAGCATACTGCTCTGAACCATTTCTGTTTCAGCAAACCTTTTCCTTATACTGGTTGGCTGGGCAATTTACATCATGCAATACATGCATGAGTTTGTCCAGCTATGTGTAACTTTAAACTGTCAGTCATTTGATAGCAGATGATTATCACAGTACTGCTGTTCTATTTTATTATCATCTAATTGATGGGGGAATATCATATTGTTTGACCCCCCCCCCACACACACTATTTGTGGAACCTATATAAATTTGAAGGCCTACATGTACATTTGATTCTGTAGCTCAGAATACATGTATGTAGCTGATTCAGTGACTCCAAACATGAAAATGATTCAACATCTGCATACACAATTTTGTGCATGTTAAGTCAGGAAAAAACACTTTTTATTTTACCTTTATGTTTCAAAACCCCTTAATCCCATTGTATATCATTGCAAAAAGCAGAACGGTTCCAGACTTTTGTATAAAATTTGAAAGAGGCTTAGTTGAAATGAAATAAATCTTACAAAAACGTTTGTTTGAAAAACTGGTTGGAGTGGTCACAAATTGCCTTAGATCACACTATAGAGTATCTAGAATCCCAAATTTCCTGGGGTCCTTAAGAGGGCCCTGAACCCCTAACCATTCTGGGCCCCAGACTTTGCACTCTGTTGGTTCTGATCAAAGTTATGTAACCGCACACACACACCCACAGAGACTTTTGAGAAATGATTGATGCCCTTGCTATCATCAAATGTAATATTGAAGGGAATCTGTTACTGTGCATTTAAAGCATTTGGATAAACAGTGTTTCATTATAAAATTTGTTTGTCTATTTACCTATACATGTACATGCAGAACCAATCCTGGGCTTCTTTATCATGTAGAGATTGGATTGGGTGCTGACATTTCTGTGTATCAGCTGTGTCCATTTGCACTTATTTGATGTTAAGGAGAGGCCACCCTGTTACTTCACACAGTGGGCTTAAATGTATATTTCTACTGTGACTTTCCAAAATTGACTGACTTCTGGGATTATATTTACTTCAAATATTTCATTGCTTTGAGAAATATGCTGTTCATTTTAAATGCCACTCAGTTAATTTGCCTTTCAAAAAAGTCCATGGACGAAAGGAGGTTCCTGAATGCATGTGACAATGAACATGTGAGGCAAAGTTAATCTGTATTTCAAAGATGGACAGGTGCTTTTTGCCCAAAATATTGTCCTTTTTTTCATGGCTTTGAATTATGGTTGGCAAATTTGTCGTTTCCTTTAACAATGAAATACTGAAGATTTGTTGAATGAATATCACTTCATTGTGCAGTAAAGTGACTGCTGTTGTGATGACATGCACAATCATTGGTCAACCGTTCACACTCCATCAGTACACATCCCAATTAATTTCTTAATTGACAACTTGTATTATTCAATGGTAACTACCTGTAAAGTATGAGCAAGAATGAAGTTATGTATGTTTTTTATTTGTATACATGTCTGTATCATAACTTGCTTTGTCCTTAGACACTGTGACTTCAGCCTTGAAAGGCACTGATCATGACTCCATCTTGGCCTTCACCTGGGAGACTCAAGACTGGGCCTTGACCTTGAAGGCTGTCGACTCAACTCTCAGCACTGGTGTTGATAGTTTTATTGTTAACATTCATGTAGACTGCTCTAAACAGCTCCACACACCATACGCACACATGAGTTATAGTGTCCACTGCATGTAGCCGTTGCAATGAACTGAATGAGGCATTGTGCTATGTGAAAATGAAATTTTTGTTGTGCTCAAAAAGGTTATGATACTGAAAAAAATTGTATGTACCAATGATTGACAAAATGGACGGTCATTGCAAAAAAATACAGATTTTCTGTTGTCTTGAATATACATGTACCAGCATTTTTGGCAGAAAGATTTCCTAGATTGTCTGATACCGGTATTTAGTTACTCACAACTAAGATATGTGTATTTAAAGACTATTTGGCAGTACCGTTTTGAGATTAGACTTAAGGTGTGTTCTACCTTTAATAAACAGCCACCATCAAACCAAGGTGAGCATGTTTCCCACCAAGATTATTGCAGTAGTCTAAAGTTTGCTTTGATATAGTGCATGGGGCTGCATAAATTCCCATGCCCATCAACCATTGCATTGGAATGGACCTTACAACACTTTGGCCATGCTGCAGAAGATATTTAGAATACCTCAGAGAATTTTAAGATCAAGAAATGGTACATGTGCATGTACGTTTCAATTAATAGGGACCATTAGAAATGGTATGCATAAGGGATATGTATGTGGCTTAGAAATGCTGGGTGGTTAAAATCAAAACTTAGTGTGTGGTTATTTTATCCCACACACTGTAAGCAATGTCCATTTCACATCAACAGGCTTGCATATACACACATACATGTACACATGTTTTTGAAATAATTGGACGAATTGGTGATACACCAGTACTCCACTCAGTTTTTCCAGGCCATCCCACATCCCCACCATTTCTGATGGTCCCTAAAGTATGCTTTTGTGATGATGCATTGGAGAGAGTGACTTTGCAAGCCCTCTTTCAGTGTATCAGTACCCAAGTGTGTTTCACAATGTGGAGCTGTTTTCATGGAATTAAATTGAGCCTTTCCTCACTTGTTTTTTACATTGAGGCTTGGTACAGTAACTTAACAACAGGGATATGACTGCTTTTCCCCCAATGTCTTGATTGGATGAGTCTTACAGTAGTTCAGTTTTATCAAAACATTTCAAAAATTTCATCCTAAAAAGCTATAGAATTATTGTTTGAGACATGTTTATATTCATAGAGGTTTTATGGACAGTTAATTGGAGTCCAATCAGTAACCCTTGGCAACTGTTTTGTCATGATATTTAGAATCATCTTGCATCTCAGCTGGCTAAAAAACCAGGAATGAAATCTTAGATCCAAACCAACTGCTGTGTGTCTGCTCACACAAAGGCCAGAGGCCAGCCAGGCTTCTGGTTTATGAAGTACAAGTTCATCAAAGAACAACTCTATTATCTTTGAAGAGAGCCTGGTGGTGCTCAAATGGGGCAGGCGACACAGGCACAGCTAGAGCTTGTATCAGGGTGGGATTACGTTGATGGGACATGGCAAGTAATCCAAGAATCATTTTCCAGGAGTAATTTCTGAGCATGCCGATAATTTGCCTCCAGGGAAGCCTGGGACCGCATGTGCATTGCAGCATGAAGTGTCTTGTACCACATACTACTGGTAATGCAGTAAATGCAGTGGATGAAGTCACTCAATAATAAAGCCTGATTAACAGACTAAGTCATGAATATGAACTTCAGTAACTAAAAGTATGCGAAAAGGCATTATAAAGCCTTGGTCAGTCGGTATGTACTTTATAATGTCCAGCCTTAAGTAAACTCCATAATAGACAAGCTCAAATATGTGGACAAGTAACCTGCCATACATGTAAGACCCTTTGGGGAACAGGCTGAGTATTTTTGTTCTAAACCAAATGCAGCATGCTCCCTGCTCTGATATTCATGTGAGCCCTGTTGGCGGTCCCTCTACCTGGCCGAGTTATCTCCAGGGCTTTGCCTTTGACCCACCAGCTATCAGAATGACTTCACCCTAGGATGCTAATGTCTCAATTGTCAGTGATAGGGAGGGTGACAATCATGACAGCTAGTGACTAAGAGTGTGAATGTCGTGGGGCTGATTATTCAGCACACAGGTACCAGTATTATCAAAATAATACCAGCTCAGACCCTTTTTTAGTTTTGCCTGTGGTCTTGTTTGCAATTCATTGTGCATGGAACCATACATGTACATGGAACTATTAGAATACTAACACAAGAGCAAGATGGTGACTTGACTGTACTTTCATAGTGTGGTCACATCCTAGGGGCTCTGGTGTGGTTAAGCCCTTTGAAGTCTTAGGGGTTGTGGTACATATGTTGCTTCCGCTTGGGGGAGGGGGAGGAGAGGGAAAGTAGTTATTAATGGATTAGCCTAATTCCCAAGTATATGTCGTGCCTGAATTATGTATCAGTGACCTACTGGTCATTGGACTAGTTGGCACAGAGTTGACTTTGTTTTTTTTTTAACATATAAGAATCAGGCAAAAAGGCCGGACTAAATTTTCTGCTTACAAGAGGATACATACAATATTACATTAATCCCCACGGCAGGAATTAGGGAACTAGGGATATAGTAAGGGAATAAAAATGTGCTTGGCTGGTCCATTTAAGACCGACTAAGGAGAATGGGCGTGACTAATGCCCAAGTTGCAGGCAAGCCATTATCAGTGTTCAGTCTCCTCAGCTGGTGTTAAATGTTAGTTTAAGACCGGCCAAGCACATAGTCATTCCCAATCACAAATCCCTTTTTTAGTCAGAGATTCAAAAGAAGTTAATATAAGACGGATTTCCAACAATTTTGTTCTAGAATTTACTTTCATTTCCCCGAACAACCCTGTCCATTTTATTTTATAGTTGTCCAAAAGAATTTCCTTATATGGACTTGGTGCATGCGTGGCGAGCTGCGTGCATACATACTCTTAACCAATCAGAATCGATTAAACTATCTCTTATCCAGGTACCAGTGCATGATTAACGCAGTGGGCATTATCACTTCTCAGCAGGCATTATTAAATGTTAATACACAGTCAAGCTGCATGTTGTTGAATAGGAAGACTGTCAGAGGTATTTATGAATGGGTTCAAATGGATAAATAGATAGAGGTACTAGGGCTTTTTGTAGGTTAAAATGGTTGAATCTTGTAATACTTTTTTGTTGGTGCGTTGACATTACCCCGGAACAGCAAGAGTAACCTGATACGTGTACATGTAGTAAACAACAACAAGTTGATATAATCATTTACAAGAGTGCTGTGTATTACTTTTGGGTCAAAAGTACATACCAGTAAATAGCTGATTGTTTTGTGCGATTTTTGCACCCAGTATTAGCAACAACAAATGAAGTAGCTGCCGGTAACACTAATCAGATGCGGCCCTGAGGTGTCACAAAAATCTGCCAGCTGTAATTGTCATGGGTTGATTTGGTTTTAAGACACTTTCAACTCTTTAAGAAAAAATCTCAAGATAGATTGTGTGTTGTATTTTCTTTCCTCCATGGTTTGATCAGCTTACATGGGCAACTCAGGAAGGTGGCCGTGTGTGCTCTGTCAAGCAAGGTAGATCATTGAGTGAGATTGAACCCGAGTCAACTTGTGGAAGCTAATCAAATACACATGTAAACAAACTACTTTACAATATTATCAAATGTATAAAAGTAATTGCAAACATTTGGGGATTAAGTACTGCTATGTTCACCAAACCATGCCAAATTAAATAATTTACACTGTACAAAAGAACTCACATGTGGCAAGGAAACTACATGTGCATTTAATAGCTCTGTTTGAACAAAATGTGTCTTTGTGTATAGCAGATCAAGAAGATGGAAGGCTTGCCTGCTAAGGAATAGAGTGCATAATGCAAAATTTGCAAATTTTACATTTGTTGGGATGCAAAGTCCATAAAGAGATTTATTGTGGTCTTTTGTTTGGCCTACTTCTAATTAAATGTTGGAATTTGCTCCACCACTCCATTCCCATTGCCATGGAAATACTCATTCCAAGTAATGCAAACATCAAAACCTTTTTGCAGTTGCTATCCTTGACCTGCAAACCCACTATGTTGACACTTGCAAAGTGTTGGTGTGCTGTTTATTGTCTGCATGAATCTTTTCTCCAAGAAAACTGATGTAGAATCCATTGGTACACCTGACAGTTGAAAGCAAAGTTACTGTCAAACAAGCTTTACTTTTTCAAGGAAGATGGCTCGGGGTGGCAGTAAATATCTTGGAATGCATTCTCCAGAAATATGCCAAGCATATAATACAGTTTAACCAGAAAGTAACACTTGGTTTGGCATCTGTCTCTTAAAATGTGGGAATTGATGACCTTGCCTTGCATGTGCGATTTGTCTAACTGTCAACCTCTCTTGCACCTACATTGTACATACAGACTCAATGATGGATGGCAGGGGCTTGTGGTTGAACTATGGGAGTATGTGTGTAGTACTTCACATGGTACTCTTATAATAAGATGGTTACTTTTCCTTATTTCTTGTATAAATGATTGTGCACAGAAGCCTATTTCATCACAACTTAAAGTGTAAATTAACAAGTGGGATTTGTTTCTCCCAGTTGATGGTGCAAAAGCTGTAGTTATTGAGAAGCAAGATGTTTTAATGAGGTTTCACTTTTTTATGTCTTTTTATACAATTCTACAGGCTGATGACTATTCAAACTATCCCATTTCAGACAAGGAGGAGCGATTCAGGGCCTTTGCCTCCTGTGAATACAATGGCCAGATCTACATGACAATGCAAGATTTTTTAGAGTCTGTCACAGAAGAAAATCCTCGACGTAAGTTTTAATTAAATATTCTTTTTGTCTTTATCCTCAGCTGCTTGTTCAGATAAAAGTACCCAACTTTGCTAGATGCTTCAGACTGCATTGTCATTGCCACTTGGGGTGTTACTCTGAACAAGTGGAAATTCTGTTTAGTCATTCATGGATACATTGTGCTCAAGCAGATACCTGCTTTTGACGTTGTTTTACATATTTGAATCAGAGAGAACAAGGGAAAAAACAGAGACACTTGTGTCATTACTTTATTGCATGCAAAATTACATATGCATTTGATACACAAAATTCATACTAAGGGTCATAGTATGGAATGACTAGCTGGTTGTGGTAAGACAGGCAGAAATGAGGCAAGCAAAGCTTTGGAAAATGTGTCCACTTCCGTAAACCCATGCATTTTACTTTCACACATCTATCCAAAATAACCAGATGAGGTTCAATATGATTTCCCTTACTTAGGGGAAAAATTTCCCATGAACATAATATATATAATTCAGCCACAGTAAAGGAATATCAAGACCAGTATTTTTTTCCTAAGGAAAAGAGGCCATGCTATCATTATTAATGATAGCAATGCTGACTGAAACTGGAGAAAAATACTTGCTCAGGGAAAAAGGCTTCCATGGTCCAGACAGTGTGATTTCAGTTTGTATGGACTGCAAGGCCATGTGTGCCAGTTACCATTTGTGTAAATCATGCCATGCTTTGAAGACACTCTTGTGCAAAATGCTACAACAAATTTGAATACTTCTGTATATGCATACTTACTGCAGAATGGGAGACCAAAATGGGAATGACTTGATCATAATCATCATTGAAAATGTTGGTAGTTTCTATTGTTGCTGGTGTTTTTAAGCATGTGACAATGCGCAGTGTCAAATGTTTGGTCAAGTATTACAAATTCTTGGGCTGTAGTCTGGCTCCCGGTTCATCTTTTATGGCTCTTGCTGTAATCTTTTCGGCAGTGTAGTGTGAACCAGTACTGTGCATGCCGAGCATGATTCATTCTAAACAAAACCTCGCGCGTGTTGTTAGCTTGTGTATGTGAATGTACATGAATGGTACACCGTTAAGGCATGTGGAAAATCATTCTATTCCAGTATGCCTTTACAGACCTTCTGATGACGCTTCATCAGGGCTTTTTTTATTGCAAATATGGATAAAAGATGACCCAGTGAATGCTTGGGCACTGTGGTCAGTTGGGAAAAAGGGCTAGGCAGGATTGGCCTTGAATCATGCAGTTTTTTTGAAGGGTGACATAGCAGATGATGTGAAAGGATTGGCAGTCTGACTTTTTTGTGGCTTGTACATGTACACAGTTTCAGGTTTCAAAGTCTTACTTTATTGTAGGCAGCCATGGTATGCAGGGAATACAGATGCAGTACATTTTGTCTGGTGTACATGTACAAGTTGGGTCTGGATTGGAGAAGACAGTTGTTGAGAGCACTTTACATGTACCTGCTGTTCCGGCACCACTCTGCCTGTATACTCACTGTGGGGTAGGGACCAGTTACACTTGGCTGTCCATGTCACTTCTATAGTATTTGTAGAGAGTGCCAGGCAAGAAGGGAAAGTGGAAAGTGCATAGAGTGATCAATTTGTGTAATTTCAAGCAGCCAAATTGGCTGGAATGTGACATTTTCATAACCAAACCAAATCAGTAAAGTACATGGTTAGTCTTAAGGGTGGTTTCAAGTAAACTACATGTAGGCTTAGTATTTGACGGAAATTGTTTCTGATTTGGTGAGAACAATTTCTTTTCTGCATTTGATTTTGTCCATTCCTCTTAGTTTTTTCTTATTCAGAATCTTTAATTTTGTGATTTGAATACATCAACCCTTTTGTTGTGAGTCACAGTCTGTGCGGGAAGCAACTGAATAAGCATTGCATGGATGTGAGTAAGGGTTCCCTGTGGCAGCCCAATATACATGTACATGTATGCTTGGCTTCTCTTCATTGTTCATTTTATTAATATTTAATTGGTATTTACGTTCAGCACCAAACACTCATTCTATGAAAGTTGTATGCTCTGACCTAGATTAAAAGCTGATTCTTTTGAGTCTATCGTCACTTGTTTCTCCCTGTTATAGAGTGGAAGTTTAATTTATTATGATATCTACTTTAGACACAAAGACAGTGCACAGAGTTTTAATAACCGGGGATTAATTTTGTTGGCCTTTGGAAATATTTACACAAGTTAAACCACCAAACCTGTTGGGAAGTGGGAAATAAGGCTGAGGTGTATGTGGTTTACCAAATATAGCTTTCTTAATCGGCTTGATCTAAGCAACTTGCATCTTTAATCATCCCCTCTCTTGGCAACACAACTCAGTGTTTGTTTTTATAGCGTCTAGATGCAGCTGTAAAGAAACCTTTTAACAAAACAGTTTGCCCATAATATGGTGTGAGTGGCATCAACCACCATATGTGCTGCTGCTGTCTCCAGAGAGAACCTCTCGGCTCCTTCTGTTCTGTATATGTGAAATATCCTACCATCTACACTAGGCCAGCATAAATGAAGTGGGCATATTCTATCATGAGAGTGTGTTTTCTCTCTGATTGACCCATTTTGTTTATGTGTCAATTCATTTATGAAGAGACTGCATTACCCATACTGGTCAGACTTTCCAATATGGCTGGGGAATATTTGGATAAGGTCAAGGGGTGTGGGTTGTGCAACATTCCTAGGGTCTTCACACTTTTTGGTGGTGGTGCAAGAAGAGTTAAACCATTACCAAGAAAACAAATCTGAAAAGATATAAACATGCATCAAGAAGACAGAAAGAAATAATTTATAGTGTTTATCAAGCTTAAGTGAAATCTAGAAAGCTCTAGGTGGATGGATTCATAAAGTTCGTGTACATTGAATTTTTTTTCACATGTGCTACACTCTGGAGAGGTGTTACTCAAGAGGCTGAGCATTAAGCAAGATTGAATTCAGACAAGATCGAAAATGATGCTTTTGTTTGAAGAAGCATTTTAACATTCGTGCAGTGTTCTATTGGATGACCCCTCACACATTAATTTTTGAATAGTGTTTAATTGATACAGAAGAGAATAAGAATTAATCATGTCTAAAATAATCAAACACTTAAGTTGAAGCTCCAATTTTTTTCAATGTTGTTTTCTTCAGATTATTCCCAAAATGTTATTTATTAAAACTTTTAATTTAACTTGTGTTTTCTTCATACTCTATATTCAAATTTAGGAGTCTATTTGAAAAGGAAAAATTTAATCATGAAAATGAAGAATAATGTATTTTTTCATAAATGCTGCAGTGTGAGTTTTTCAAAAGGATGACATCACACACTAGAACGAATATCAAGACTCCATACAGTGTATGAGGTATCCAAATAAATGTACAAGTAGGGCTTCCAATGAATCAACTCTTGATCATATTGGTGTGATCCCCTTAAAGGATGGAGGGATTATTTACAACTTATGGGCAGGACTTCGTAGCTTGCTGGGTGCATACTACTACCTCTCATGGATCCATGAATCATCTGCCACCCTGTCAGATTTCATCATTCTGCCACTGCTGGTTGTTTTTTTTTTTCTTCGCCTTTGACTACTTTATTCTTGCAGTTCTCTGACCATGATAATGTGTTGATTCTTAGCGCATTGAACAAAAAGGTGATAAATAATACATTAGGCCAAACAAAAAACAACTCGGTCTCTGGTCAGACCAAAGTTCCAGAATTGATGCGGCAATGCGTTTTTTTGTTTTTTGTTTTGTTATATTTATTATTTTTTTTGGAGGGACGGGTTGGCCTTTTTAAGACTGGCAATGGACACGGACATGAGTGGCATATTTAATCGAAGAGCAAAGGCTGGTAGTAGCACGTCTCACATCATGCCGCCATTGTTGCTGATCAGCTGGCTGCAACTTTGTAACCTACCCATGGGCTACTGTTTGTGTTCGACATCAATATAACGCAGTCATGACGGATCTATCACTGGGTACAAGCTACCCACAAATTACCGTAGACTGGTTCCTTGAACAAATTACCCTTCCGACTTATGGACTTGTGGCCAGGAATCAGTCTACTCGTGAATATTCAGGCAGTGCGGAAATAGAGGGCACTGTTTTTAACATTTTAGAGAAAAAATGAAAAAAAAAATTGACTTGCATGTTCAAATCGACAAAATGACCAGATACTGGCTATTTTTGGGGGGGCCTTACATATGAAGATTATATTTCATGTATAGTAATTGCATAGATGTACATGTACATGGGTCCCTTGTACATAGTTGCTAGGAGATTTAGGAAAGGGAAAGGTGAACAGAATTCTAAAGGTGGTGTCTTGGACCACTTAGTGATAAAAAAAAACATAAATTGGAATCTGGGTAGCATGTGATTTTACTCTTTTTTTTTCATTAAGGGCAGCCTTGCCAAAGCTGGAGTCTGTCAGTTTTGGGGACAGTTCAAATTAACATACACTTTGATTTATAACTTTATCCAAGAAAGCCTGCTTTGACAGCTTAGTTTAAAAGGTGATGAAACGTTTAAGAAAAGTTAAGTGCATTGCATGCATTGCCAAAAGGATACTTGTGCCTTATCCAAACTGTTGAGCTTTTTTGTGAGTGTGGACAGGCACGAGTGTGCGGGGACAACTTTACTCTTTTGTGAATTCCCGTGTTAAAAGAAGAAAAAAAATGAAGCAATCAGAATTTACTCTTAATTTTTCAGCTTTTAGATATTACTTTAAATGTAAAAAAAATGGAAGCCAAATGAAAACATTCATGTGAACCATTTGATTTTCTCAAAACACATTTCCCCTCAGAAGACCCCAGGTAAAAAAATCTTATCAAAAGGAATCACAAAATATGGCGGGCCTGACGTTCCGATCCTAGTAGAATCTTTCTTAAGGCAAAATGACAAGCAGACAGGGAATCAACCTAGCATGGACGAATGCAGGAGGACAAAAGGAAAGGTCAAGACAGCTGGAGGTTTGATATAGGGGCAAGGGGTAAAGGCATGGTTGATTCCCTATTTGCTTGTTTGTTCCTGTCTACCTGTCATTTTACTTTTGAGAAAGATTCTGCTGGGATCGAAATGTCAGGCATTTGTATTTTAGGTCACTGTAGTCAGCAAGCAGTTTGTTTTACAAATGTTCTCATAAAAAAGAAACGCATATGTCCACCAAATCATTTTTAAATTATTCCTAAATACACTAGGGTATAAAGGCAATCATTTTCTTGTGAGATATTACATCTTGAGGGAAAACAGTTGGAAAACTCAAGATGATATGAGAGCTTTAAACACAAAAGGGTTTGAGGTACCTTTGGGGGATGAGGTATTTGGAGTATGATGTTTTTTCTTTGAAACTTTTTACAATTAAACTCATCTTTGGATTTGGTAAAGTTGCATCAGTAAATTCAGACTCCTGTCATCACTAAATAAATTTCATGGATACTGTAGGACAGTCATCCAATGAAATTTGTGGTTAAAAAAAGTAAGTCTCTTCTTAGCCCACAATTTATAGTTGTTGATAAGTTGATGGTTCAGTCTATTAAATAGAATGATGTAGGAAACAGAAGAGGTTGAAATAACTGGGCATGCATTTCCTGTCATAACGTGTACCTTTTACCACTGTCTTAATTAAATAAATGAATGTGCTGTGTGCATGGGTTGTAATACCTACATATACTTACTTGACCTCCACAAATGAAAAAAAATCAACTGTAAACATCAATGGACAGGAATTCATGTGGTTCAACTGAAGGTCAGATTTTCTGGGATGATATTTTCAGCCAGTGTATAAAAAAGTTTCATACATCTGCAAAATGAAGTAATCATGTCCTGTGGTTAATGGCACTGTGTTTATAAAATGAGTATCTTTTTAGGTTGAAATTAATTTTCAGAAATAAACATCTAGAGAACTGTTTATTCAGAAATAAATATGAAATGTTGCAAGAACCCTACAAAATGAGACTCATTTAGCAAATGTAAGGTTTTTGAAATTATGAAATAAGTATATCCATGCACAAACTGGGCGCTGAATCTTGATAATATGCACAGGTTGCATGTATACATGTACATGTTCCATTGATTGGCTGGGAACTGTATATGTATATAATTAAATGGTACAAAATATTGACAAAGTTCCAAACCGACCAACTCACAGGTGTCACTGTGTATTCATGCCAGTCCTTACTAATGTGCTTTGTAATGTGTCTGATGGATTTTATTTGCGTACATGTACATGTACATACTGCTGCATGCATGCAAAGTCATGGTCAGGCAGTCGCACATCCCTTTTCAGTGAAGGTGTATAAGATAAGTGGTAACTAGTGGACTCAGCAGACTACAGGATATAGGGGTTACTTGTACAAGTGGTTTTGCAAATTCCAGCATCTGCCTGGTTCTGTGACTGCTACTTACTATTCGGTAGACTATTCCATAGATACACGTATAGTAAAACATGTATAATAATAATGTCACATGATGGCATTTGTTATTTGCGGTGTGATGTTTGGATCCATCTGATAAAGATCAGTGTCTATTTTGGGAGTAAAACAAAAAGTTAATGGGGAAAAAATCAAGTGTTGACATGGTGATGTTACCTTCAAGTTTCGATGCCTTCAAGATTACTAACATTACCTAGTTTTAGCGACATTTAACTCTCCTCCCTCCCCAAAGTCACACTACCATGTCTTCATAATATCGACATCACGCTACCAAAATTTATTGTGTCTTGACCACCCATTCCACAGAAGCCCCCAAAATTTCACTTGCACATCAAAGCTCAAGCAGAACAAATATTTGTTGAGACATTTTTGAATTTACCAAAAGTAAAATTTTAAAGGGGAACTTTTTTGTATGGTTGGAGCATACCAGTATTCTTTCTATATGTTTAAAGGGGATATGAATGAGGGACAGTGGTGTAGCTAGGATTTTACTAGTGGGGTCACAAGGGGGGCACCAGCATCTTATGGGGGAGGGCACCAACATCTTATGGGGGAGGGCACCAGCATCTTATGGGGGGCACCAGCTTTCAGTGGTGTGCTTTTTTGGGGGTAAGCTTTTGTTAGCCTTGTTCAATATCCATTCCTCTGTTGTGTTTTAGTGGGGGGGGGCTGACAATTTGTGGGGGGCATGGGCACGTGCCCCCCTGGCTACGCCACTTGTGAAGGAGTTAATTTTCCTTTCTGCTGCCCAAAGTTACGTGTTTGTATGTATTACATGATATATACGTAGCAAGGATATGGCCACATTGTTTGGGATCCAGTTAACAGGAATATGTGGAGGTATATAGTGTACAAATGTACATGTATTAGTGGCATGTATTCAGTGGTTGTTCACCCCATATTCCTCCATGTTTCACCAATGTTCAGATGGAGCCCAAGGAATAAACTACTCTTTGCATTGATTCTTTTCTGATCGCCAGTTTTGGGAGGCAGCCATGTGCATGTAGCATTTAGTTTGGCAGTTGCATTTTCTTAGACTTGGAGGTGTACATGTACATGTAAGTATCAAGCTATATTAGAGGCCATTCCCGATTATCAGAGAATTAAATTTCTTTCCCTCCTTATACCCAACCACCTACATGTACATTCAAAGCTGGATGTTGTACTTGTGAGTACATACATGTATGTGTATTCATGTACATGTATTGTGAGTACATACATGTATGTGTATTCATGTACATGTATTGTGAGTACATACATGTATGTGTATTCATGTACATGTATTGTGAGTACATACATGTATGTGTATTCATGTACATGTATTGTGAGTACATATATGTATATGTGTATTCATGTACATTGACTACGTGTGTGCAGCAATGTGCAACAATATAGGTAATACAATTGCAGTCTTGTTGCTTTCCCTATATTTATGTAATACTGATCTTTTATTGCACATGTGTCTTCTTGGTATCTGCATTGGTTCTGTGGAACACCACAGAGCATGCAGAAAACAGTATGATCCAGTGCAAAACACAAGAGTTTGTTTGAAGATATGTCTCCGCTCTCCCTTTAGGAAGTCATGCAGAAATAGATGTACATGGAAAATACTAATCAACCCAGTTTTGGAAACATGGTTTGCCTCATTTACAGTCCATTGTTTCATTCAGGTGCTGCCTGGCCAAAACCCCATCCCCTGGTCATGGGGAAGGAACCATCTTTCCTGTGGTCACTGTTATGTAGGCTGCTGACCCTCCTTGCTTCCAAAAATGGCAACCTCTTCTGGATTTGGTGGTCGTCATTGATTTCAAAACCTCAAGAGATGTCCAGGACCAGTTTGTCCTCAAACTGAAACAGTCTGTGGTAGTTGTGAATATCTCTTCTGATGTCACATTCATACCAGACACCAAAAAGTGACACTTAAGCTCAGATGACAGTTGATGGGTGGGAAAAAACATAGGAAAGGTAAGTGCAGGGAGACATTATCTGACATCCTCACACCAGAATGGTGTCAAGGATTTAAGCTGTTTGACAACATGAAGGGCCTGACTCATAAAGCATGCAGGATGAACGAGATATGACATGGTTGCAGAATGCAGGTGCACATGAATGTACATGTACAATATGGTAGAGCTATGGTTTCCTCAGCTTTTGATTCCTAATTTTGATAAAGATTTCTGCATTGACTCTAAGCTTCTTTAAAGACCAACTCCAACAATACTAACTTTTCTCATATTGAATCCAATTCAGAAGAACCAAGTCTAATAAAAGTGGCACATATCAATATCTCCCTTGCAGTACACATTTTTGTATTAATAAAACACAGTTTTTGTACCCATTTTTCTTGCGAGTCCAGTCCGGTATTGTAAAAATGGTCGTATCATCACGACTCATTTGTATCTAATAAATATTGATTTTTGTGATGTATTGCCATGGAGAGGAAATACCACAATGTGTTCACTTTAGGCGTGCATAGCATGCATAGCTGCGGATGACAGCACAAACTTTTTGAATGCTCTTATTCTTTGAAAACATTAAGAATTTCAATCCCGGTTCTTCCACAGAATTTCTAGCACACTCACCAATGATGTACGATTTCAGCATTATTGTAGATCCCCGATATGTGATGCATGCACATGTAGCTCCATGTTCATGTACATGTATGTTTGTAGCAGAACTAGCTGTGCCACAGATGCCAGTTGCTTTCTCCAGTATCACATCATACAAATTTTATTTTTCAACAGAGCCACCAGCAGTCAGATTGTGGAAATTTGTCATAAAACTCGAAGACACCATTCAAAAGTTTCAGCAAAATTGAATATATGATTTATTACACACTAAACATAATAATAGTTTATTTTCAAAACTTCTAAAACTGTTGGATGTTGGTCTTTAATGGTAGGATCTTATAACATACAGTAAAGAGCATCATTGGTGAGTTTCCAGAAATTATGCCATAACTGGACATTACATTTCAATGGCTGTCCATCGATATGATGATGACTTTAGATGCTCTCCAGCTGTGTTCCCAGATCTGTTCCCTCTCCTGTGGGTCATGACATAGGAGTGGGGGCTGATAAGTGATCAACAGATCTGGGGGCAATGTGGACAGGAGAAACAGGTTGCGGGTGCACATGTTGAGGGCTTGAGTCGCCACTCATATCTTGCTGCTCACTTTTCCTCTCGATCTCGGTTCACTCTTGCTTGAAGTGACAAACCCCTTCAGCAACAGCCTACCTCCTTGTGATGTGATCAGCGGCAAGGACTTCAATATCTCTGGGAGGAATGTTGCAAGAGTTCACAGATTTTTTAAAGGAAATCCTTCCAACGCTTTTTTTGGTCCATTGTGAGGACTGTTTCCTATAGCCTGCTCCCCATAGAAAACCATTATGGGAAAGTCCAGTAGAGTCCATCTAGACTGTGCTCGGTCCAATGAAGAACTTGACGAAGGAGTATGGATTTGATTTGCTGGCAGAACCTGCCATAGTTTGGATCTGTGTGAGGAATCCTGTTCTCTCAGGTCACTCCAAGAATACTTTGAAGGCGGTAGATATGGAAAGCTTCCAGGGTGTTGTTTCCGTAGTGTAAAAAGAGTTGAGGTGCATATGGCATGATAAACAGTGACTTTAGTGCTAATGTGAAGGTTGTGGTTTGAGAATACACATCTGCCAAGACAGCCAAAAGTAGAAGACGCTTGTCGGAATGAGGCGTCATCACAGATGATGCTTCCTAGTTCAGACATCATCAGCAAGACCATTTACAGGACTGATCACTGGACCAGTCACATGTAACAGCAAACAGTGACAAAAGAATGCGATTATTTTAATTTGTTTGATTAGCTTTTGACTTGGAGTTAGAGTGGAAGTCTTGTTTTGATTTTGTGATACATGCCCAGTAATATACATGTACATATAGAAAAATTGATGTACATGTATGCGTCTCTGCATTTAGCCAGTAGAACAGATTTTGCACACTTTGGCATTAGGACATGAAATAAATGAATTATTTGAGCTTATGCAGGTAAAGAAACATTTACAAAAACACGAAAGCAATCAATGTTAATAAATGTAAATTGTTGTCCATCACTTGTTCTAATCATCTACCTAAGCCCACGTACATCATCGATACTCAGTCACTTGAAGCTGTTGATCAATAGAAATATTTAGGAGCAGTCATTTCAAGGGACCCTTGAATCATTGTCAGACTTTATCGTGCCCTTGTCAGGTCCATCGCTGAATACGCTGCTCCAGTCTGGTATCCCAGTACTCTTGCCTAACAGTTATGTGTGGAAGGGATACAACAGAGATTCACATGTTCTTGTTTAGGCCTCTCGAGAAGGTATACTGATAATGGTAACAATAACAGCATGGAGTATTCCATTGGATGTACTAAACTGGGCCTGCCTAGCTTTAATATTGAATAGGTTAAATTTTTTATCTGTTGTTTTTGTTGGTAAATGCTTATTTATTAAGTTCGCTTGAGGGTATTGTCGGACTAAATCCGAGGCATACTGAGCAGGTGAAGTTTTACATCTTGGCTCTCATACAGTTGTTTTACATCAATCACTGTTTGTCTGCTTTACTCAGCTCTAGGACAGGTTACCAAATGATGTCACTGAAAGTATTCTTTTTAGTCTAAATCTCTTCATGAACAAATTAAAAATTCACTGGTTCAGTATTGAATAAGTTTTAGTGTGTATGAAATTCAACGTACATTCCATTTTTATTCCATTTTCATACACCTTAACTGTTCTTTGCAACTTAGTGCCTTTTTTGTGTACATGTGTTGGATTTTGCAGATGCACAGTGTTTACACATGTACTCTTATTATGCTTGTATTCAGTTGTATACATGTATTTCTTTTTATCGGTAACTTTTCTTTTTTTGCAGTTTGCCAGAGTAAATAAGAACATGAATTTGAATGATTTTCACAACTTACAATGTGCAATTTCAAGTTTAATTGCATGGTCCTCTGCACTTTTTTTGCCCATGGTCTTGCCTATTATAGTCAGGAACTTGATCAGAGTGGAGGTTTTTCCTTGTTGTATATTTAAATATTCCATTGGTTGTACATGCAAAGATACTTTTATATTTTTGTGATTTAACATTATAGTTGTTAGTTTATTTGTAGCTTATTTGAATCAGTCATCCTGTGAAATCAGTGTGCTTGGAGTGCAGCTATTTATTGAAAAGGGTAGTGACTTTCATTTTGAAATTGCAGTGGCTTTACATTAGGGTAATTCCATTTCATAGGTTTGAAATTACAGTCATTATGGAGGAATCAAAATGTTGCTGACTCCAAATTTTACATAAAGTATGTTACATTTCCAGGACCAAGCTGCCTTTTATTGCTAACAGTGATCAACAAATGTTTGAATTAGATTACATGTAGTTGACAAATTAAAAATAAGACAAATTTCTACATGTAAGCCACCCAGGAAGGTTATAATCACAAATTTATTTCTGCGTTTATGCTAAATCTTGCTTTAAAGGGTTGAAAGGTTGTTACCTGTAGGTCATGGGTCCTGTTACAAATATAGTTGATCAAGTTTGATCAGTAGTGGTGTAATTATCAGTCAGTTGGAGTAGGTACAGTTTAGATCAATGCTGGTGTTTACAGTCTTTTTTTGCAGTAGATACATCTATAAAGCAAGCAGTTAGTGGTTCACCCGCTCTGAGCTTCTTTATTCTGTACAAGAGAAAAATACCATTAAACGGAACTGAACAAAGTGCAACATTGTCCACGGCAGATGCCAGATTCAGTTTAACTAGTTGCAAGTTGTTGCTTGGATGTTCCATTATGGTGCTTGTATTTTATCATCAGAATAAAGGTCCCACTTGTGACTCAGTTCTTAGTAGAGCAAAAAGAGAATTATATGCCCCAGTAACTGGTAGGGGAAACTACTTTTGAAGTTAGGCCATATTTCTGTTTACAATGGTCCAGATTGACCACTGATAACCAAATGCTGTCCCCAGTCTTGCTAAACCCAGAATCTAACTGTAAAAGTGCTGTAAGGCGCATGTAATTGGACAACTCAACAAAATAATTGTACAGGTGTCTCTACCATAAAAAACTTTATTATGCAATCTGCTCAAGTGTCTAGTCTGTGTAGTGTCACCCCTGGTGGGGAAAAAAAGATGAAAACTGAAAGCAGTATGGAAGAAGTAGGACTTAAGTAATTCAGTCTAAGCTAGGAATGCAGATCCTGGTTTATGTAGCAAGTAGAAAATGCTCTCAGTAGTCACTGATTTTATTCTGGATGGTTCAGACCCAGTAGAATGAAAATAATTGAGAAGGAACAGGAGTTAAAGCATCCCATAGGCTCAGTGTAACCAATGTGTGATCTCTTTGCTTGCTTTCAACAGTGTTTTATAGTCTAGTTCTATTAAGAAGCAGAATTTAGCTCTAATCTGCTTTAGATTTGATGGCATTGTATGGCTATTTGACACAGTGTTGGTGGTATAGATTGAGGCTTGAGGTAAATCCATCAGAAATTCATGGTAGTGTAATTTATCTCCTTGTGGGAGTATCTTAGACCAGAGTGAAGGGACCATGACAAAAAGAACAATGGGGAAGAGGAGTGGTAGGACACCACCATTGAGGCTAAGGTAATTTATTTTCAAGGTCTGATTGAGCAAGTACTCTTCTGTCACTTGAACTGTTGAATTGTACATCTATATGTTGTCTGCTTGTTTGCTTCATTCAGTGTAATTCAAATAGTACCAGTTAGCATTGTGGCACTGTTAAGCCTGAATAAGCACACCAGGACAATTGAGTACAGCTACGTGTATCTTGCCAGATGAAGTGTTGGTAGAGAAGATGACTAGACATCATACATTTTCACCATATCAAGGCTATCAGACCTTA
>NW_028257802.1:0-42178 GCF_054643075.1 Acanthaster planci | reverse complement strand
AGCCAGAATTCCGCAAAAATATCAGGCCGTTGGACACAAACTTGCATTTCCTTTGGCAGATATTTCCCTAACTACTGCAAATATGGATATGAACTGTATGTGAAAGGATAGAGAAACATATGACCTATCAGATGACAGCACGATTGCCCGATTTAGATAATTCTCAGGCCTTTATGCTCTATTATATGAAGCATTCTCTGCTCAGGATAAGGACCAGTATAGCGCAGACGAAGCCGGAATTCCGCAAAAATATCAGGCAGTTGGTCACAAACTTGCACTTCCTTTGCCAGCTCTTTCCCTAACTAATGCAAATACGGATATGACACTTATATGAATGGATAGGGGAACATGTGGCCTTTCAGATGACCCCCAGATTGCCAGATTTAGATAATTCTCAGACCTTTTATGCTCGACTGCGGGAAGCGTTCTCTGCGCGGGATGAGGACCAGTATAGCGTAGTCGGAACCAGAATTCGGCAAAATTATCAGGCAGGTCGACACAAACCTGCACTTCCTTTGCCAGCTATCTCCCTAACTACTGCAAATATGGATATGAAACTTATATGAATGGATAGAGAAACATGTGGCCTATCAGATGACACCAAGATTGCAAGATTTAGATAATTCTCAGACCTTTTATGCTCGATTATATGAAGCATTCTATGCGCGGGATAAGGACCAGTATAGCGCAGACGAAGCCAGAATTCCGCAAAAATATCAGGCAATTGGACACAAACTTGCATTTCCTTTGGCAGCTGTTTCCCTAACAACTGCAAATATGGATATGAAACTTATACCAATGGACAGGGAAACATGTGGCCTTTCGGATGACACCAAGATTACCAGGTTTAGATAATTCTCTGACCTTTTAGGCTCGATTATATAAAGTATTCTCTGCGCATATAAGGACCAGTATAGCGCACACAAAGCAAGAATTCTGCAAAAATATCAGGCAGTTGGTCACAAACTTGCATTTCCTTTGCCAGCTCTTTCCCTAACTAATGCAAATACGGATATGACACTTATATGAAAGGATAGGGGAACATGTGGTCTTTCAGATGACACCCAGATTGCCAGATTTAGATAATTCTCAGACCTTTTATGCTCGACTGCGGGAAGCGTTCTCTGCGTGGGAGAGGACCAGTATAGCGTAGTCGAAGTCAGAATTCTGCAAAAATATCAGGCAGTTCGACAAAAACTTGCACTTTCTTTGGCAGCTATTTCCCTAACTACTGCAAATATGGATATGAAACTTATATGAATGGATAGGGGATCATGTTGCCTTTCAGATGACACCCAGATTGCAAGATTTAGATAATTCTCAGACCTTTTATGCTCGATTATATGAAGCATTCTCTGCTCAGGATAAGGACCGGTATAGCGCAGACGAAGCCAAAATTTGGCAAAAATATCAAACAGTCAGACAAGAACTGGGAAATCTTTTGGCAGCTATTTCCCTAACTACTGCAAATATGGATATGAAACTTAAATGAATAGATAGAGAAACATATGGCCTATCAGATGACACCAGGATTGCAAGATTTAGATAATTCTCAGACCTTTTATGCTCGATTATATGAAGCATTCTATGCGCGGGATAAGGACCAGTATAGCGCAGACGAAGCCAGAATCCCGCAAAAATATCAGGCAGTTGGACACAAACTTGCATTTCCTTTGGCAGATATTTCCCTAACTACTGCAAATATGGATATGACACTTATATGAATGGATAGAGAAACATGTGGCCTTTCGGATGACACCAGGATTGCAAGGTTTAGATAATTTTCAGACCTTTTATGCTCGATTATATGAGGCATTCTATGCGCGTATAAGGACCAGGATAGCACAGACGAAGCCAGAATTGTGCAAAAATATCAGGCAGTTCGACACACACTTGCACTTCCTTTGCCAGCTCTTTCCCTAACTACTCCAAATATGGATACGAAACTTATATGAATAGATAGAGGAGCAAGTGTCCTTTCCGATGACACCAAGTTTGCAAGATTGAAATAATTTTCAGACCTTTTATGCTCGATTATATGAGGCATTCTATGCGCGTATAAGGACCAGGATAGCACAGACGAAGCCAGAATTGTGCAAAAATATCAGGCAGTTGGTCACAAACTTGCACTTCCTTTGCCAGCTCTTTCCCTAACTAATGCAAATTTGGATATGAAACTTATATGAATGGATAGGGGATCATGTTGCCTTTCAGATGACACCCAGATTGCAAGATTTAGATAATTCTCAGACCTTTTATGCTCGATTATATGAAGCATTCTATGCGCGGGATAAGGACCAGTATAGCGCAGACGAAGCCAGAATCCCGCAAAAATATCAGGCAGTTGGACACAAACTTGCATTTCCTTTGGCAGATATTTCCCTAACTACTGCACATATGGATATGACACTCATATGAATGGATAGAGAAACATGTGGCCTTTCGGATGACACCAGGATTGCAAGGTTTAGATAATTCTCAGAGCTTTCATGCTCCATTATATGAAGCTTTCTCTGCAGGGGATAAGGACCAGGATAGCACACACGAAGCCAGAATTGTGCAAAAATATCAGGCAGTTCGACACAAACTTGCACTTCCTTTGCCAGCTCTTTCCCTAACTACTCCAAATATGGATATGAAACTTATATGAATAGATAGAGAAACATGTGGCCTATCAGATGACACCAAGATTGCAAGATTTAGATAATTCTCAGACCTTTTATGCTCGATTATATGAAGCATTCTATGCGCGGGATAAGGACCAGGATAGCGCAGACAAAGCCAGAATCCCGCAAAAATATCAGGCAGTTGGACACAAACTTGCATTTCCTTTGGCAGATATTTCCCTAACTACTGCAAATATGAATATGACACTTATATGAATGGATAGAGAAACATGTGGCCTTTCAGATGACACCAGGATTGCAAGGTTGAGATAATTCTCAAAGCTTTTATGCTCCATTATATGAAGCTTTCTCTGCAGGGGATAAGGACCAGGATAGCGCAGACGAAGCCAGAATTGTGCAAAAATATCACAGTCAGACAAGACCTGGAACTTCCTTTGGCAGATAGATATTTCCCTAACTACTGCAAATATGGATATGAAACTTAAATGAATAGATAGAGAAACATATGGCCTATCAGATGACACCAAGATTGCAAGATTTAGATAATTCTCAGACCTTTTATGCTCGATTATATGAAGCATTCTATGCGCGGGATAAGGACCAGTATAGCGCAGACGAAGCAAGAATCACGCACAAATATCAGGCAGTTGGACACAAACTTGCATTTCCTTTGGCAGATATTTCCCTAACTACTGCAAATATGGATATGACACTTATATGAATGGATAGAGAAACATGTGGCCTTTCAGATGACACCAGGATATCAAGGTTTAGATAATTTTCAGACCTTTTATGCTCGATTATATGAAGCATTCTCTGCAGGGGATAAGGACCAGGATAGCACAGACGAAGCCAGAATTGTGCAAAAATATCAGGCAGTTCGACACAAACTTGCACTTCCTTTGCCAGCTCTTTCCCTAACTACTCCAAATATGGATACGAAACTTATATGAATGGATAGAGGAACATGTGTCCTTTCCGATGACACCAAGTTTGCAAGATCGAAATAATTCTCAGACCTTTTATGCTCGATTATATGAAGCATTCTATGCGCGTATAAGGACCGGTATAGCGCACACGAAGCCAGAATTCTGCAAAAATATCAGGCAGTTGGTCACAAACTTGCACTTCCTTTGCCAGCTCTTTCCCTAACTACTGCAATTTTGGATATGGAACTTATATGAATGGATAGGGGAACATGTGGCCTTTCAGATGACACCCAGATTGCCAGATTTAGATAATTCTCAGACCTTTTATGCTCGATTGCGGGAAGTGTTCTCTGAGCGGGATGACTGGTATAGCGCAGACGAAGCCAGAATTCTGCAAAAATATCAGGCAGTTGGACACAAACTTGCACTTCCTTTGCCAGCTATTTCCCTAACTACTGCAAATATGGATATGAAACTTATATGAATGGATAGAGAAACATGTGGCCTATCAGATGACACCAAGATTGCAAGATTTAGATAATTCTCAGACCTTTTATGCTCGATTATATGAAGCATTCTATGCGCGGGATAAGGACCAGTATAGCGCAGACGAAGCCAGAATTCCGCAAAAATATCAGGCAATTGGACACAAACTTGCATTTCCTTTGGCAGATATTTCCCTAACTACTGCAAATATGGATATGACACTTATATGAATGGATAGAGAAACATGTGGCCTTTCAGATGACACCAGGATTGCAAGGTTTAGATAATTTTCAGACCTTTTATGCTCGATTATATGAAGCATTCTATGCGCGTATAAGGACCAGTATAGCGCACACAAAGCAAGAATTCTGCAAAAATATCAGGCAGTTGGTCACAAACTTGCATTTCCTTTGCCAGCTCTTTCCCTAACTAATGCAAATACGGATATGACACTTATATGAAAGGATAGGGGAACATGTGGCCTTTCAGATGACACCCAGATTGCCAGATTTAGATAATTCTCAGACCTTTTATGCTCGACTGCGGGAAGCGTTCTCTGCGTGGGAGAGGACCAGTATAGCGTAGTCGAAGTCAGAATTCTGCAAAAATATCAGGCAGTTCGACAAAAACTTGCACTTTCTTTGGCAGCTATTTCCCTAACTACTGCAAATATGGATATGAAACTTATATGAATGGATAGGGGATCATGTTGCCTTTCAGATGACACCCAGATTGCAAGATTTAGATAATTCTCAGACCTTTTATGCTCGATTATATGAAGCATTCTCTGCTCAGGATAAGGACCGGTATAGCGCAGACGAAGCCAAAATTTGGCAAAAATATCAAACAGTCAGACAAGAACTGGGAAATCTTTTGGCAGCTATTTCCCTAACTACTGCAAATATGGATATGAAACTTAAATGAATAGATAGAGAAACATATGGCCTATCAGATGACACCAGGATTGCAAGATTTAGATAATTCTCAGACCTTTTATGCTCGATTATATGAAACATTCTCTGCAGGCGATAAGGACCAGTATAGCACAGACAAAGCCAGAATTCCGCAAAAATATCAGGCAGTTGGACAGAAACTTGCATTTCCTTTGGCAGATATATCCCTAAGTACTGCAAATATGCATATGAAACTGATATGAATGGATAGAGGAACAGGTGGCCTTTCAGATGACACCAGGATTGCAAGATTTAGATAATTCTCAGACCTTTTATGCTCGATTATATGAAGCATTCTATGCGCGGGATAAGGACCAGTATAGCGCAGACGAAGCCAGAATTCTGCAAAAATATCAGGCAGTTCAACACAAACTTGCATTTCCTTTGCCAGCTCTTTCCCTAACTACTCCAAATATGGATACGAAACTTATATGAATGGATAGAGGAACATGTGTCCTTTCCGATGACACCAAGTTTGCAAGATTGAAATAAATTTCAGACCTTTTATGCTCGATTTTATGAAGCATTCTATGCGCGTATAAGGACCGGTATAGCGCAAACGAAGCCAGAATTCCGCAAAAATATCAGGCAGTTGGTCACAAACTTGCACTTCCTTTGCCAGCTCTTTCCTTAACTACTGCAAATTTGGATATGGAACTTATATGAATGGATAGGGGATCATGTTGCCTTTCAGATGACACCCAGATTGCAAGATTTAGATAATTCTCAGACCTTTTATGCTCGATTATATGAAGCATTCTATGCGCGGGATAAGGACCAGTATAGCGCAGACGAAGCCAGAATTCTGCACAAATATCAGGCAGTTGGACACAAACTTGCATTTCCTTTTGCAGATATTTCCCTAACTACTGCAAATATGGATATGACACTTATATGAATGGATAGACAAACATGTGGCCTTTCGGATGACACCAGGATTGCAAGGTTTAGATAATTCTCAGAGCTTTCATGCTCCATTATATGAAGCTTTCTCTGCAGGGGATAAGGACCAGGATAGCACACACGAAGCCAGAATTGTGCAAAAATATCAGGCAGTTCGACACAAACTTGCACTTCCTTTGCCAGCTCTTTCCCTAACTACTCCAAATATGGATATGAAACTTATATGAATAGATAGAGAAACATGTGGCCTATCAGATGACACCAAGATTGCAAGATTTAGATAATTCTCAGACCTTTTATGCTCGATTATATGAAGCATTCTATGCGCGGGATAAGGACCAGTATAGCGCAGACGAAGCCAGAATTCTGCAAAAATATCAGGCAGTTGGACACAAACTTGCATTTCCTTTGGCAGATATTTCCCTAACTACTGCAAATATGGATATGAAACTTATATGAATGGATAGAGAAACATGTGGCCTTTCAGATGACACCAGGATTGCAAGGTTTAGATAATTCTCAGACCTTTTATGCTCGATTATATGAAGCATTCTCTGCAGGGGATAAGGACCAGGATAGCACAGACGAAGCCAGAATTGTGCAAAAATATCAGGCAGTTCGACACAAACTTGCACTTCCTTTGCCAGCTCTTTCCCTAACTACTCCAAATATGGATACGAAACTTATATGAATGGATAGAGGAACATGTGTCCTTTCCGATGACACCAAGTTTGCAAGATTGAAATAATTTTCAGACCTTTTATGCTCGATTTTATGAAGCATTCTATGCGCGTATAAGGACCGGTATAGCGCAAACGAAGCCAGAATTCTGCAAAAATATCAGGCAGTTGGTCACAAACTTGCACTTCCTTTGCCAGCTCTTTCCCTAACTACTGCAAATTTGGATATGGAACTTATATGAATGGATAGGGGATCATGTTGCCTTTCAGATGACACCCAGATTGCAAGATTTAGATAATTCTCAGACCTTTTATGCTCGATTATATGAAGCATTCTATGCGCGTATAAGGACCAGTATAGCGCACACAAAGCAAGAATTCTGCAAAAATATCAGGCAGTTGGTCACAAACTTGCATTTCCTTTGGCAGATATTTCCCTAACTACTGCAAATATGGATATGACACTTATATGAATGGATAGAGAAACATGTGGCCTTTCAGATGACACCAGGATTGCAAGGTTGAGATAATTCTCAGACCTTTTATGCTCCATTATATGAAGCATTCTTTGCAGGGGATAAGGACCAGGATAGCACAGACGAAGCCAGAATTGTGCAAAAATATCACAGTCAGACAAGACCTGGAACTTCCTTTGGCAGATAGATATTTCCCTAACTACTGCAAATATGGATATGAAACTTAAATGAATAGATAGAGAAACATATGGCCTATCAGATGACACCAAGATTGCAAGATTTAGATAATTCTCAGACCTTTTATGCTCGATTATATGAAGCATTCTATGCGCGGGATAAGGACCAGTATAGCGCAGACGAAGCCAGAATCCCGCACAAATATCAGGCAGTTGGACACAAACTTGCATTTCCTTTGGCAGATATTTCCCTAACTACTGCAAATATGGATATGACACTTATATGAATGGATAGAGAAACATGTGGCCTTTCAGATGACACCAGGATATCAAGGTTTAGATAACTTTCAGACCTTTTATGCTCGATTATATGAAGCATTCTCTGCAGGGGATAAGGACCAGGATAGCACAGACAAAGCGAGGATTGTGCAAAAATATCAGGCAGTTCGACACAAACTTGCACTTCCTTTGCCAGCTCTTTCCCTAACTACTCCAAATATGGTTACGAAACTTATATGAATGGATAGAGGAACATGTGTCCTTTCCGATGACACCAAGTTTGCAAGATTGAAATAATTCTCAGACCTTTTATGCTCGATTTTATGAAGCATTCTATGCGCTCATAAGGACCGGTATAGCGCACACGAAGCCAGAATTCTGCAAAAATATCAGGCAGTTGGTCACAAACTTGCACTTCCTTTGCCAGCTCTTTCCCTAACTACTGCAAATTTGGATATGGAACTTATATGAATGGATAGGGGAACATGTGGCCTTTCAGATGACACCCAGATTGCCAGATTTAGATAATTCTCAGACCTTTTATGCTCGATTGCGGGAAGCGTTTTCTGAGCGGGATGACTGGTATAGCGTAGACGAAGTCAGAATTCTGCAAAAATATCAGGCAGTTCGACACAAACTTGCACTTCCTTTGCCAGCTCTTTCCCTAACTACTCCAAATATGGATATGAAACTTATATGAATAGATAGAGAAACATGTGGCCTATCAGATGACACCAAGATTGCAAGATTTAGATAATTCTCAGACCTTTTATGCTCCATTATATGAAGCATTCTTTGCAGGGGATAAGGACCAGGATAGCACAGACGAAGCCAGAATTGTGCAAAAATATCACAGTCAGACAAGACCTGGAACTTCCTTTGGCAGATAGATATTTCCCTAACTACTGCAAATATGGATATGAAACTTAAATGAATAGATAGAGAAACATGCGGCCTTTCAGATGAAACCAGGATTGCAAGGTTTAGATAATTTTCAAACCTTTTATACTCGATTATATGAAGCATTCTCTGCAGGGGATAAGGACCAGTACAGCGCAGACGAAGCCAGAATTCCGCAAAAATATCAAGCAGTTCGACAAAAACTTGCACTTTCTTTGGCAGCTATTTCCCTAACTACTGCAAATATGGATATGAAACTTATATGAATGGATAGACAAACAAGTGGCCTTTCGGATGACACCAGGATTGCAAGGTTTAGATAATTCTCAGAGCTTTTATGCTCCATTACATGAAGCTTTCTCTGCAGGGGATAAGGACCATGATAGCACACACGAAGCCAGAATTGTGCAAAAATATCAGGCAGTTCGACACAAACTTGCACTTCCTTTGCCAACTCTTTCCCTAACTACTCCAAATATGGATATGAAACTTATATGAATAGATAGAGAAACATGTGGCCTATCAGATGACACCAAGATTGCAAGATTTAGATAATTTTCAGACCTTTTATGCTCGATTATTTGAAGCATTCTCTGCAGGGGATAAGGACCAGGATAGCGCAGACGAAGCCAGAATTCCGCAAAAATATCAGGCAGTTGGACACAAACTTGCATTTCCTTTGGCAGATATTTCCCTAACTACTGCAAATATGGATATGACACTTATATGAATGGATAGAGAAACATAAGTCCTTTCCGATGACACCAAGTTTGCAAGATTGAAATATTTCTCAGACCTTTTATGCTCGATTATATGAAGCATTCTATGCGCGTATAAGGACCAGTATAGCGCACACAAAGCAAGAATTGTGCAAAAATATCAGGCAGTTCGACACACACTTGCACTTCCTTTGCCAGCTCTTTCCCTAACTACTCCAAATATGAATACGAAACTTATATGAATGGATAGAGGAACATGTGTCCTTTCCGATGACACCAAGTTTGCAAGATTGAAATAATTTTCAGACCTTTTATGCTCGATTTTATGAAGCATTCTATGCGCGTATAAGGACCGGTATAGCGCAAACGAAGCCAGAATTCTGCAAAAATATCAGGCAGTTGGTCACAAACTTGCACTTCCTTTGCCAGCTCTTTCCTTAACTACTGCAAATTTGGATATGGAACTTATATGAATGGATAGGGGATCATGTTGCCTTTCAGATGACACCCAGATTGCAAGATTTAGATAATTCTCAGACCTTTTATGCTCGATTATATGAAGCATTCTATGCGCGGGATAAGGACCAGTATAGCGCAGACGAAGCCAGAATTCTGCACAAATATCAGGCAGTTGGACACAAACTTGCATTTCCTTTGGCAGATATTTCCCTAACTACTGCAAATATGGATATGACACTTATATGAATGGATAGAGAAACATGTGGCCTTTCAGATGACACCAGGATTGCAAGGTTTAGATAATTTTCAGACCTTTTATGCTCGATTATATGAAGCATTCTCTGCAGGGGATAAGGACCAGGATAGCACAGACGAAGCCAGAATTGTGCAAAAATATCAGGCAGTTCGACACACACTTGCACTTCCTTTGCCAGCTCTTTCCCTAACTACTCCAAATATGGATACGAAACTTATATGAATGGATAGAGGAACATGTGTCCTTTCCGATGACACCAAGTTTGCAAGATTGAAATAATTTTCAGACCTTTTATGCTCGATTTTATGAAGCATTCTATGCGCGTATAAGGACCGGTATAGCGCAAACGAAGCCAGAATTCTGCAAAAATATCAGGCAGTTGGTCACAAACTTGCACTTCCTTTGTCAGCTCTTTCCCTAACTACTGCAAATTTGGATATGGAACTTATATGAATGGATAGGGGAACATGTGGCCTTTCAGATGACACCAAGATTGCCAGATTTAGATAATTCTTAGACCTTTTATGCTCGAATATATGAAGCATTCTCTGCGCGGGATAAGGACCGGTATAGCGCAGACGAAGCCAGAATTCCGCAAAAATATCAGGCCGTTGGACACAAACTTGCATTTCCTTTGGCAGATATTTCCCTAACTACTGCAAATATGGATATGACACTTATATGAATGGATAGAGAAACATGTGGCCTTTCAGATGACACCAGGATTGCAAGGTTTAGATAATTTTCAGACCTTTTATGCTCGATTATATGAAGCATTCTATGCGCGTATAAGGACCAGTATAGCGCACACAAAGCAAGAATTCTGCAAAAATATCAGGCAGTTGGTCACAAACTTGCATTTCCTTTGCCAGCTCTTTCCCTAACTAATGTAAATACGGATATGACACTTATATGAAAGGATAGGGGAACATGTGGCCTTTCAGATGACCCCCAGATTGCCAGATTTAGATAATTCTCAGACCTTTTATGCTCGACTGCGGGAAGCGTTCTCTGCGTGGGAGAGGACCAGTATAGCGTAGTCGAAGTCAGAATTCTGCAAAAATATCAGGCAGTTCGACAAAAACTTGCACTTTCTTTGGCAGCTATTTCCCTAACTACTGCAAATATGGATATGAAACTTATATGAATGGATAGGGGATCATGTTGCCTTTCAGATGACACCCAGATTGCAAGATTTAGATAATTCTCAGACCTTTTATGCTCGATTATATGAAGCATTCTCTGCTCAGGATAAGGACCGGTATAGCGCAGACGAAGCCAAAATTTGGCAAAAATATCAAACAGTCAGACAAGAACTGGGAAATCTTTTGGCAGCTATTTCCCTAACTACTGCAAATATGGATATGAAACTTAAATGAATAGATAGAGAAACATATGGGCCTTCAGATGACACCAGGATTGCAAGATTTAGATAATTCTCAGACCTTTTATGCTCGATTATATGAAGCATTCTATGCGCGGGATAAGGACCAGTATAGCGCAGACGAAGCCAGAATCCCGCAAAAATATCAGGCAGTTGGACACAAACTTGCATTTCCTTTGGCAGATATTTCCCTAACTACTGCAAATATGGATATGACACTTATATGAATGGATAGAGAAACATGTGGCCTTTCAGATGACACCAGGATTGCAAGGTTTAGATAATTTTCAGACCTTTTATGCTCGATTATATGAGGCATTCTATGCGCGTATAAGGACCAGGATAGCACAGACGAAGCCAGAATTGTGCAAAAATATCAGGCAGTTCGACACACACTTGCACTTCCTTTGCCAGCTCTTTCCCTAACTACTCCAAATATGGATACGAAACTTATATGAATGGATAGAGGAACATGTGTCCTTTCCGATGACACCAAGTTTGCAAGATTGAAATAATTTTCAGACCTTTTATGCTCGATTTTATGAAGCATTCTATGCGCGTATAAGGACCGGTATAGCGCAAACGAAGCCAGAATTCTGCAAAAATATCAGGCAGTTGGTCACAAACTTGCACTTCCTTTGCCAGCTCTTTCCCTAACTACTGCAAATTTGGATATGGAACTTATATGAATGGATAGGGGATCATGTTGCCTTTCAGATGACACCAGGATTGCAAGATTTAGATAATTCTCAGACCTTTTATGCTCGATTATATGAAGCATTCTATGCGCGTATAAGGACCAGTATAGCGCACACAAAGCAAGAATTCTGCAAAAATATCAGGCAGTTGGTCACAAACTTGCATTTCCTTTGCCAGCTCTTTCCCTAACTAATGCAAATACGGATATGACACTTATATGAAAGGATAGGGGAACATGTGGCCTTTCAGATGACCCCCAGATTGCCAGATTTAGATAATTCTCAGACCTTTTATGCTCGACTGCGGGAAGCGTTCTCTGCGTGGGAGAGGACCAGTATAGCGTAGTCGAAGTCAGAATTCTGCAAAAATATCAGGCAGTTCGACACAAACTTGCACTTCCTTTGCCAGCTCTTTCCCTAACTACTCCAAATATGGATATGAAACTTATATGAATAGATAGAGAAACATGTGGCCTATCAGATGACACCAAGATTGCAAGATTTAGATAATTCTCAGACCTTTTATGCTCGATTATATGAAGCATTCTATGCGCGGGATAAGGACCAGTATAGCGCAGACGAAGCCAGAATCCCGCAAAAATATCAGGCAGTTGGACACAAACTTGCATTTCCTTTGGCAGATATTTCCCTAACTACTGCAAATATGGATATGACACTTATATGAATGGATAGAGAAACATGTGGCCTTTCAGATGACACCAGGATTGCAAGGTTTAGATAATTTCAGACCTTTTATACTCGATTATATGAAGCATTCTATGCGCGTATAAGGACCAGTATAGCGCACACAAAGCAAGAATTCTGCAAAAATATCAGGCAGTTGGTCACAAACTTGCATTTCCTTTGCCAGCTCTTTCCCTAACTAATGCAAATACGGATATGACACTTATATGAAAGGATAGGGGAACATGTGGCCTTTCAGATGACCCCCAGATTGCCAGATTTAGATAATTCTCAGACCTTTTATGCTCGATTATATGAAGCATTCTCTGCTCAGGATAAGGACCGGTATAGCGCAGACGAAGCCAAAATTTGGCAAAAATATCAAACAGTCAGACAAGAACTGGGAAATCTTTTGGCAGCTATTTCCCTAACTACTGCAAATATGGATATGAAACTTAAATGAATAGATAGAGAAACATATGGCCTATCAGATGACACCAAGATTGCAAGATTTAGATAATTCTCAGACCTTTTATGCTCGATTATATGAAGCATTCTATGCGCGGGATAAGGACCAGTATAGCGCAGACGAAGCCAGAATCCCGCAAAAATATCAGGCAGTTGGACACAAACTTGCATTTCCTTTGGCAGATATTTCCCTAACTACTGCAAATATGGATATGACACTTATATGAATGGATAGAGAAACATGTGGCCTTTCAGATGACACCAAGATTGCAAGATTTAGATAATTCTCAGACCTTTTATGCTCGATTATATGAAGCATTCTCTGCTCAGGATAAGGACCAGGATAGCACAGACGAAGCCAGAATTGTGCAAAAATATCAGGCAGTTCGACACACACTTGCACTTCCTTTGCCAGCTCTTTCCCTAACTACTCCAAATATGGATACGAAACTTATATGAATGGATAGAGGAACATGTGTCCTTTCCGATGACACCAAGTTTGCAAGATTGAAATAATTTTCAGACCTTTTATGCTCGATTTTATGAAGCATTCTATGCGCGTATAAGGACCGGTATAGCGCAAACGAAGCCAGAATTCTGCAAAAATATCAGGCAGTTGGTCACAAACTTGCACTTCCTTTGCCAGCTCTTTCCCTAACTACTGCAAATTTGGATATGGAACTTATATGAATGGATAGGGGATCATGTTGCCTTTCAGATGACACCCAGATTGCAAGATTTAGATAATTCTCAGACCTTTTATGCTCGATTATATGAAGCATTCTATGCGCGTTTAAGGACCAGTATAGCGCAGACGAAGCCAGAATTCCGCAAAAATATCAGGCAGTTGGACACAAACTTGCATTTCCTTTGGCAGATATTTCCCTAACTACTGCAAATATGGATATGAAACTTATATGAATGGATAGAGAAACATGTGGCCTTTCAGATGACACCAGGATTGCAAGGTTTAGATAATTCTCAGACCTTTTATGCTCGATTATATGAAGCATTCTCTGCAGGGGATAAGGACCAGGATAGCACAGACGAAGCCAGAATTGTGCAAAAATATCAGGCAGTTCGACACAAACTTGCACTTCCTTTGCCAGCTCTTTCCCTAACTACTCCAAATATGGAAACAAAACTTATATGAATGGATAGAGGAACATGTGTCCTTTCCGATGACACCAAGTTTGCAAGATTGAAATAATTCTCAGACCTTTTATGCTCGATTATATGAAGCATTCTATGCGCGGGATAAGGACCAGTATAGCGCAGACGAAGCCAGAATCCCGCAAAAATATCAGGCAGTTGGACACAAACTTGCATTTCCTTTGGCAGATATTTCCCTAACTACTGCAAATATGGATATGACACTTATATGAATGGATAGAGAAACATGTGGCCTTTCGGATGACACCAGGATTGCAAGGTTTAGATAATTCTCAGAGCTTTTATGCTCCATTATATGAAGCTTTCTCTGCAGGGGATAAGGACCATGATAGCACACACGAAGCCAGAATTGTGCAAAAATATCAGGCAGTTCGACACAAACTTGCACTTCCTTTGCCAGCTCTTTCCCTAACTACTCCAAATATGGATATGAAACTTATATGAATAGATAGAGAAACATGTGGCCTATCAGATGACACCAAGATTGCAAGATTTAGATAATTCTCAGACCTTTTATGCTCGATTATATGAAGCATTCTATGCGCAGGATAAGGACCAGGATAGCGCAGACGAAGCCAGAATCCCGCAAAAATATCAGGCAGTTGGACACAAACTTGCATTTCCTTTGGCAGATATTTCCCTAACTACTGCAAATATGGATATGACACTTATATGAATGGATAGAGAAACATGTGGCCTTTCAGATGACACCAGGATTGCAAGGTTTAGATAATTCTCAGACCTTTTATGCTCGATTATATGAAGCATTCTCTGCAGGGGATAAGGACCAGGATAGCACAGACGAAGCCAGAATTGTGCAAAAATATCAAACAGTCAGACAAGAACTGGCATTTCCTTTGGCAGATATTTCCCTAACTACTGCAAATATGGATATATAACTTTCATGAATCGATAGAGAAACATGTGGCCTATCAGATGACACCAAGATTGCAAGATTTAGATAATTCTCAGACCTTTTATGCTCGATTATATGAAGCATTCTATGCGCAGGATAAGGACCAGTATAGCGCAGACGAAGCCAGAATTCCGCAAAAATATCAGGCAGTTGGACACAAACTTGCATTTCCTTTGGCAGATATTTCCCTAACTACTGCAAATATGGATATGAAACTTATATGAATGGATAGAGAAACATGTGGCCTTTCAGATGACACCAAGATTGCAAGATTTAGATAATTCTCAGACCTTTTATGCTCGATTATATGAAGCATTCTCTACAGAGGTCAAGGACTGGTATAGCGCAGACAAAGCAAGATTTCCTGAAAAATATCAGGCAGTTCGTCACAAACTTGCATTTCCTTTGCCAGTTATTTCCCTAACTACTCGAAATATGGATATGAAACTTATATGAATGGATAGGGAAACACGTGGCCTATTAGATGACACCAAGATTGCAAGATTTAAATAATTTTCAGACCTTTAATGCTCGACTGCGGGAAGCGTTCTCTGCGTGGGAGAGGACCAGTATAGCGTAGTCGAAGTCAGAATTCTGCAAAAATATCAGGCAGTTCGACACAAACTTGCACTTCCTTTGCCAGCTCTTTCCCTAACTACTCCAAATATGGATATGAAACTTATATGAATAGATAGAGAAACATGTGGCCTATCAGATGACACCAAGATTGCAAGATTTAGATAATTCTCAGACCTTTTATGCTCGATTATATGAAGCTTTCTATGCGCGGGATAAGGACCAGTATAGCGCAGACGAAGCCAGAATCCCGCAAAAATATCAGGCAGTTGGACAAAAACTTGCATTTCCTTTGGCAGATATTTCCCTAACTACTGCAAATATGGATATGACACTTATATGAATGGATAGAGAAACATGTGGCCTTTCAGATGACACCAGGATTGCAAGGTTTAGATAATTTTCAGACCTTTTATGCTCGATTATATGAAGCATTCTATGCGCGTATAAGGACCAGTATAGCGCACACAAAGCAAGAATTCTGCAAAAATATCAGGCAGTTGGTCACAAACTTGCATTTCCTTTGCCAGCTCTTTCCCTAACTAATGCAAATACGGATATGACACTTATATGAATGGATAGGGGAACATGTGGCCTTTCAGATGACCCCCAGATTGCCAGATTTAGATAATTCTCAGACCTTTTATGCTCGATTATATGAAGCATTCTATGCGCGGGATAAGGACCAGTATAGCGCAGACGAAGCCAGAATTCGGCAAAAATATAAAAACAGTCAGACAAGAACTGGGAAATCTTTTGGCATATATTTCCCTAACTACTGCAAATATGGATATGAAACCTATATGAATGGATAGAGGAGCAAGTGGCCTATCAGATGACACCAGGATTGCAAGATTTAGATAATTCTCAGACCTTTTATGCTCGATTATATGAAGCATTCTATGCGCGGGATAAGGACAAGTATAGCGCAGACGAAGCCAGAATCCCGCAAAAATATCAGGCAGTTGGACACAAACTTGCATTTCCTTTGGCAGATATTTCCCTAACTACTGCAAATATGGATATGACACTTATATGAATGGATAGAGAAACATGTGGCCTTTCAGATGACACCAGGATTGCAAGGTTTAGATAATTTTCAGACCTTTTATGCTCGATTATATGAGGCATTCTATGCGCGTATAAGGACCAGGATAGCACAGACGAAGCCAGAATTGTGCAAAAATATCAGGCAGTTCGACACACACTTGCACTTCCTTTGCCAGCTCTTTCCCTAACTACTCCAAATATGGATACGAAACTTATATGAATGGATAGAGGAACATGTGTCCTTTCCGATGACACCAAGTTTGCAAGATTGAAATAATTTTCAGACCTTTTATGCTCGATTTTATGAAGCATTCTATGCGCGTATAAGGACCGGTATAGCGCAAACGAAGCCAGAATTCTGCAAAAATATCAGGCAGTTGGTCACAAACTTGCACTTCCTTTGCCAGCTCTTTCCCTAACTACTGCAAATTTGGATATGGAACTTATATGAATGGATAGGGGATCATGTTGCCTTTCAGATGACACCCAGATTGCAAGATTTAGATAATTCTCAGACCTTTTATGCTCGATTATATGAAGCATTCTATGCGCGGGATAAGGACCAGTATAGCGCAGACGAAGCCAGAATTCTGCAAAAATATCAGGCAGTTGGACACAAACTTGCATTTCCTTTTGCAGATATTTCCCTAACTACTGCAAATATGGATATGACACTTATATGAATGGATAGAGAAACATGTGGCCTTTCAGATGACACCAGGATTGCAAGGTTTAGATAATTCTCAGACCTTTTATGCTCGATTATATGAAGCATTCTCTGCAGGGGATAAGGACCAGGATAGCACAGACGAAGCCAGAATTGTGCAAAAATATCAGGCAGTTCGACACAAACTTGCACTTCCTTTGCCAGCTCTTTCCCTAACTACTCCAAATATGGATATGAAACTTATATGAATAGATAGAGAAACATGTGGCCTATCAGATGACACCAAGATTGCAAGATTTACATAATTTTCAGACCTTTTATGCTCGATTATATGAAGCATTCTCTGCAGGGGATAAGGACCAGTATAGCGCAGACGAAACCCAAATCCCGCAAAAATATCAGGCAGTTGGACACAAACTTGCATTTCCTTTGGCAGATATTTCCCTAACTACTGCAAATATGGATATGACACTTATATGAATGGATAGAGAAACATGTGGCCTTTCAGATGACACCAGGATTGCAAGGTTTAGATAATTCTCAGAGCTTTTATGCTCCATTATATGAAGCTTTCTCTGCAGGGGATAAGGACCATGATAGCACACACGAAGCCAGAATTGTGCAAAAATATCAGGCAGTTCGACACAAACTTGCACTTCCTTTGCCGGCTATTTCCCTAACTACTCCAAATATGGGTATGAAACTTATATGAATGGATAGGAGAACATGTGGCCTTTCAGATGTCACCAAGATTGCAAGATTTAGATAATTAGATAAGACCTATTATGTTCGATTATATGAAGCATTCTATGCGCAGGATAAGGACCAGTATAGCAAAGACGAAGCCAGAATTCCGCAAAAATAACAGGCAGTTGGACACAAACCTGCATTTCCTTTGGCAGATATTTCCCTAACTACTGCAAATATGGATATGAAACGTATATGAATGGATAGAGGAACATGTAGCCTTTCCGATGACACCAGGATTGCAAGATTTAGTTAATTTTCAGACCTTTTATGCTCGATTATATGAAGCATTCTCTGCGCGGGATAAGGACCGGTATAGTGTTGACGAAGCCAGAATTCTGCAAAAATATCATAGTCAGACAAGACCTGGAACTTCCTTTGGCAGATAGATATTTCCCTAACTACTGCAAATATGGATATGAAACTTAAATGAATAGATAGAGAAACATATGGCCTATCAGATGACACCAAGATTGCAAGATTTAGATAATTCTCAGACCTTTTATGCTCGATTATATGAAGCATTCTATGCGCGGGATAAGGACCAGTATAGCGCAGACGAAGCCAGAATCCCGCACAAATATCAGGCAGTTGGACACAAACTTGCATTTCCTTTGGCAGATATTTCCCTAACTACTGCAAATATGGATATGAAACTTATATAAATGGATAGAGGAACATGTGGCCTTTCAGATGACACCAGGATTTCAAGATTTAGATAATTTTCAGACCTTTTATGCTCGATTATATGAAGCATTCTCTGCAGGGGATAAGGACCAGGATAGCACAGACAAAGCCAGGATTGTGCAAAAATATCAGGCAGTTCGACACAAACTTGCACTTCCTTTGCCAGCTCTTTCCCTAACTACTCCAAATATGGTTACGAAACTTATATGAATGGATAGAGGAACATGTGTCCTTTCCGATGACACCAAGTTTGGAAGATTGAAATAATTCTCAGACCTTTTATGCTCGATTTTATGAAGCATTCTATGCGCTCATAAGGACCGGTATAGCGCACACGAAGCCAGAATTCTGCAAAAATATCAGGCAGTTGGTCACAAACTTGCACTTCCTTTGCCAGCTCTTTCCCTAACTACTGCAAATTTGGATATGGAACTTATATGAATGGATAGGGGAACATGTGGCCTTTCAGATGACACCTAGATTGCCAGATTTAGATAATTCTCAGACTTTTTATGCTCGATTGCGGGAAGCGTTTTCGGAGCGGGATGTTGTATAGCGTAGACGAAGTCAGAATTCTGCAAAAATATCAAGCAGTTCGACACAAACTTGCACTTCCTTTGCTAGCTATTTCCCTAACTACTCCAAATATGGATATGAAACTTATATGAATGGATAGAGGAACAAGTGGCCTATCAGATGACACCAGGATTGCAAGATTTAGATAATTCTCAGACCTTTTATGCTCGATTATATGAAGCATTCTATGCGCGGGATAAGGACCATGATAGCGCAGACGAAGCCAGAATTCTGCAAAAATATCACAGTCAGACAAGACCTGGAACTTCCTTTGGCAGATAGATATTTCCCGAACTACTGCAAATATGGATATGAAACTTAAATGAATAGATAGAGAAACATGCGGCCTTTCAGATGAAACCAGGATTGCAAGGTTTAGATAATTTTCAAACCTTTTATACTCGATTATATGAAGCATTCTCTGCAGGGGATAAGGACCAGTACAGCGCAGACGACGCCAGAATTCCGCAAAAATATCAAGCAGTTCGACAAAAACTTGCACTTTCTTTGGCAGCTATTTCCCTAACTACTGCAAATATGGATATGAAACTTATATGAATGGATAGACAAACATGTGGCCTTTCGGATGACACCAGGATTGCAAGGTTTAGATAATTCTCAGAGCTTTTATGCTCCATTACATGAAGCTTTCTCTGCAGGGGATAAGGACCATGATAGCACACACGAAGCCAGAATTGTGCAAAAATATCAGGCAGTTCGACACAAACTTGCACTTCCTTTGCCAGCTCTTTCCCTAACTACTCCAAATATGGATATGAAACTTATATGAATGGATAGAGAAACATGTGGCCTATCAGATGACACCAAGATTGCAAGATTTAGATAATTTTCAGACCTTTTATGCTCGATTATATGAAGCATTCTCTGCAGGGGATAAGGACCAGGATAGCGCAGACGAAGCCAGAATTCCGCAAAAATATCAGGCAGTTGGACACAAACTTGCATTTCCTTTGGCAGATATTTCCCTAACTACTGCAAATATGGATATGACACTTATATGAATGGATAGAGAAACATAAGTCCTTTCCGATGACACCAAGTTTGCAAGATTGAAATATTTCTCAGACCTTTTATGCTCGATTATATGAAGCATTCTATGCGCGTATAAGGACCAGTATAGCGCACACAAAGCAAGAATTCTGCAAAAATATCAGGCAGTTCGACAAAAACTTGCACTTTCTTTGGCAGCTATTTCCCTAACTACTGCAAATATGGATATGAAACTTATATGAATGGATAGGGGATCATGTTGCCTTTCAGATGACACCCAGATTGCAAGATTTAGATAATTCTCAGACCTTTTATGCTCGATTATATGAAGCATTCTCTGCTCAGGATAAGGACCGGTATAGCGCAGACGAAGCCTAAATTCGGCAAAAATATCAAACAGTCAGACAAGAACTGGGAAATCTTTTGGCAGCTATTTCCCTAACTACTGCAAATATGGATATGAAACTTAAATGAATAGATAGAGAAACATATGGCCTATCAGATGACACCAAGATTGCAAGATTTAGATAATTCTCAGACCTTTTATGCTCGATTATATGAAGCATTCTATGCGCGGGATAAGGACCAGTATAGCGCAGACGAAGCCAGAATCCCGCAAAAATATTAGGCAGTTGGACACAAACTTGCACTTCCTTTGGCAGATATTTCCCTAACTACTGCAAATATGGATATGACACTTATATGAATGGATAGACAAACATGTGGCCTTTCGGATGACACCAGGATTGCAAGGTTTAGATAATTCTCAGAGCTTTTATGCTCGATTATATGAAGCATTCTCTGCAGGGGATAAGGACCAGGATAGCACAGACAAAGCCAGAATTGTGCAAAAATATCAGGCAGTTCGACACAAACTTGCACTTCCTTTGCCAGCTCTTTCCCTAACTACTCCAAATATGGATACGAAACTTATATGAATGGATAGAGGAACATGTGTCCTTTCCGATGACACCAAGTTTGCAAGATTGAAATAATTCTCAGACCTTTTATGCTCGATTTAATGAAGCATTCTATGCGCGTATAAGGACCGGTATACCGCACACGAAGCCAGAATTCTGCAAAAATATCAGGCAGTTGGTCACAAACTTGCACTTCTTTTGCCAGCTCTTTCCCTAACTACTGCAAATTTGGATATGGAACTTATATGAATGGATAGGGGAACATGTGGCCTTTCAGATGAACATGTTGCCTTTCAGATGACACCCAGATTGCAAGATTTAGATAATTCTCAGACCTTTTATGCTCGATTATATGAAGCATTCTTTGCAGGGGATAAGGACCAGGATAGCACAGACGAAGCCAGAATTGTGCAAAAATATCAAACAGTCAGACAAGACCTGGAACTTCCTTTGGCAGATAGATATTTCCCTAACTACTGCAAATATGGATATGAAACTTATATGAATGGATAGAGAAACATGCAGCCTTTCAGATGAAACCAGGATTGCAAGGTTTAGATAATTTTCAAACCTTTTATACTCGATTCTATGAAGCATTCTCTGCAGGGGATAAGGACCAGTACAGCGCAGACGACGCCAGAATTCCGCAAAAATATCAAGCAGTTCGACAAAAACTTGCACTTTCTTTGGCAGCTATTTTTCCTAACTACTGCCAAATGGATATGAAACTTTCATGAATCGATAGAGAAACAAGTGGCCTTTCAGATGACACCAGGATTGCAAGGTTTAGTTAATTCTCAGACCTTTTATGCTCGATTATATGAAGCATTGTCTCCAGGGGATAAGGACCAGGATAGCACAGACGAAGCCAGAATTGTGCAAAAATATCAGGCAGTTCGACACAAACTTGTACTTCCTTTGCCAGCTCTTTCCCTAACTACTCCAAATATGGATATAAAACTTATATGAGTGGATAGAGGAACATGTGGCCTTTCAGATGACACCAAGATTGCAAGATTTAGATAATTCTCAGACCTTTTATGCTCGATTATATGAAGCACTCTCTGCAGGGGGATAAGGTCCAGGATACTGCAGACGAAGCTAGAATTCAGCAAAAATATCTGGCAGTTGGACAACAACTTGCATTTCCTTTGGCAGATATTTCCCTAACTACTGCAAATATGGATATGAAACCTATATGAATGGATAGAGAAACATAAGTCCTTTCCGATGACACCAAGTTTGCAAGATTGAAATATTTCTCAGACCTTTTATGCTCGATTATATGAAGCATTCTATGCGCGTATAAGGACCAGTATAGCGCACACAAAGCAAGAATTCTGCAAAAATATCAGGCAGTTCGACAAAAACTTGCACTTTCTTTGGCAGCTATTTCCCTAACTACTGCAAATATGGATATGAAACTTATATGAATGGATAGGGGATCATGTTGCCTTTCAGATGACACCCAGATTGCAAGATTTAGATAATTCTCAGACCTTTTATGCTCGATTATATGAAGCATTCTCTGCTCAGGATAAGGACCGGTATAGCGCAGACGAAGCCTAAATTCGGCAAAAATATCAAACAGTCAGACAAGAACTGGGAAATCTTTTGGCAGCTATTTCCCTAACTACTGCAAATATGGATATGAAACTTAAATGAATAGATAGAGAAACATATGGCCTATCAGATGACACCAAGATTGCAAGATTTAGATAATTCTCAGACCTTTTATGCTCGATTATATGAAGCATTCTATGCGCGGGATAAGGACCAGTATAGCGCAGACGAAGCCAGAATCCCGCAAAAATATTAGGCAGTTGGACACAAACTTGCACTTCCTTTGGCAGATATTTCCCTAACTACTGCAAATATGGATATGACACTTATATGAATGGATAGAGAAACATGTGGCCTTTCAGATGACACCAGGATTGCAAGGTTTAGATAATTTTCAGACCTTTTATGCTCGATTATATGAAGCATTCTCTGCAGGGGATAAGGACCAGGATAGCACAGACAAAGCCAGAATTGTGCAAAAATATCAGGCAGTTCGACACAAACTTGCACTTCCTTTGCCAGCTCTTTCCCTAACTACTCCAAATATGGATACGAAACTTATATGAATGGATAGAGGAACATGTGTCCTTTCCGATGACACCAAGTTTGCAAGATTGAAATAATTCTCAGACCTTTTATGCTCGATTTTATGAAGCATTCTATGCGCTCATAAGGACCGGTATAGCGCACACGAAGCCAGAATTCTGCAAAAATATCAGGCAGTTGGTCACAAACTTGCACTTCCTTTGCCAGCTCTTTCCCTAACTACTGCAAATTTGGATATGGAACTTATATGAATGGATAGGGGAACATGTGGCCTTTCAGATGACACCAGGATTGCAAGATTTAGATAATTCTCAGACCTTTTATGCTCCATTATATGAAGCATTCTTTGCAGGGGATAAGGACCAGGATAGCACAGACGAAGCCAGAATTGTGCAAAAATATCAAACAGTCAGACAAGACCTGGAACTTCCTTTGGCAGATAGATATTTCCCTAACTACTGCAAATATGGATATGAAACTTATATGAATGGATAGAGAAACATGCAGCCTTTCAGATGAAACCAGGATTGCAAGGTTTAGATAATTTTCAAACCTTTTATACTCGATTATATGAAGCATTCTCTGCAGGGGATAAGGACCAGTACAGCGCAGACGACGCCAGAATTCCGCAAAAATATCAAGCAGTTCGACAAAAACTTGCACTTTCTTTGGCAGCTATTTTCCTAACTACTGCAAATATGGATATGAAACTTATATGAATGGATAGACAAACATGTGGCCTTTCGGATGACACCAGGATTGCAAGGTTTAGATAATTCTCAGAGCTTTTATGCTCCATTACATGAAGCTTTCTCTGCAGGGGATAAGGACCATGATAGCAAACACGAAGCCAGAATTGTGCAAAAATATCAGGCAGTTCGACACAAACTTGCACTTCCTTTGCCAACTCTTTCCCTAACTACTCCAAATATGGATATGAAACTTATATGAATAGATAGAGAAACATGTGGCCTATCAGATGACACCAAGATTGCAAGATTTAGATAATTCTCAGACCTTTTATGCTCGATTATATGAAGCATTCTATGCGCGAGATAAGGACCAGGATAGCACAGACGAAGCCAGAATTGTGCAAAAATATCAAACAGTCAGACAAGACCTGGAACTTCCTTTGGCAGATAGATATTTCCCTAACTACTGCAAATATGGATATGAAACTTATATGAATGGATAGAGAAACATGCGGCCTTTCAGATGAAACCAGGATTGCAAGGTTTAGATAATTTTCAAACCTTTTATACTCGATTATATGAAGCATTCTCTGCAGGGGATAAGGACCAGGATAGCTCAGACGAAGCCAGAATTGTGCAAAAATATCAGGCAGTTCGACACACACTTGCACTTCCTTTGCCAGCTCTTTCCCTAACTACTCCAAATATGGATACGAAACTTATATGAATGGATAGAGGAACATGTGTCCTTTCCGATGACACCAAGTTTGCAAGATTGAAATAATTTTCAGACCTTTTATGCTCGATTTTATGAAGCATTCTATGCGCGTATAAGGACCGGTATAGCGCAAACGAAGCCAGAATTCTGCAAAAATATCAGGCAGTTGGTCACAAACTTGCACTTCCTTTGCCAGCTCTTTCCCTAACTACTGCAAATTTGGATATGGAACTTATATGAATGGATGGGGGATTATGTTGCCTTTCAGATGACACCCAGATTGCAAGATTTAGATAATTCTCAGACCTTTTATGCTCGATTATATGAAGCATTCTCTGCTCAGGATAAGGACCAGTATAGCGCAGACGAAGCCTAAATTCGGCAAAAATATCAAACAGTCAGACAAGAACTGGGAAATCTTTTGGCAGCTATTTCCCTAACTACTGCAAATATGGATATGAAACTTAAATAAATAGATAGAGAAACATATGGCCTATCAGATGACACCAAGATTGCAAGGTTTAGATAATTTTCAAACCTTTTATACTCGATTATATGAAGCATTCTCTGCAGGGGATAAGGACCAGTACAGCGCAGACGACGCCAGAATTCAGCAAAAATATCAAGCAGTTCGACAAAAACTTGCACTTTCTTTGGCAGCTATTTCCCTAACTACTGCAAATATGGATTTGAAACTTATATGAATGGATAGACAAACATGTGGCCTTTCGGATGACACCAGGATTGCAAGGTTTAGATAATTCTCAGAGCTTTTATGCTCCATTACATGAAGCTTTCTCTGCAGGGGATAAGGACCATGATAGCAAACACGAAGGCCAGAATTGTGCAAAAATATCAGGCAGTTGACACAAACTTGCACTTCCTTTGCCAACTCTTTCCCTAACTACTCCAAATATGGATATGAAACTTATATGAATAGATAGAGAAACATGTGGCCTATCAGATGACACCAAGATTGCAAGATTTAGATAATTCTCAGACCTTTTATGCTCGATTATATGAAGCATTCTATGCGCGAGATAAGGACCAGGATAGCACAGACGAAGCCAGAATTGTGCAAAAATATCAAACAGTCAGACAAGACCTGGAACTTCCTTTGGCAGATAGATATTTCCCTAACTACTGCAAATATGGATATGAAACTTATATGAATGGATAGAGAAACATGCGGCCTTTCAGATGAAACCAGGATTGCAAGGTTTAGATAATTTTCAAACCTTTTATACTCGATTATATGAAGCATTCTCTGCAGGGGATAAGGACCAGTATAGCGCACACAAAGCAAGAATTCTGCAAAAATATCAGGCAGTTCGACAAAAACTTGCACTTTCTTTGGCAGCTATTTCCCTAACTACTGCAAATATGGATATGAAACTTATATGAATGGATAGGGGATCATGTTGCCTTTCAGATGACACCCAGATTGCAAGATTTAGATAATTCTCAGACCTTTTATGCTCGATTATATGAAGCATTCTCTGCTCAGGATAAGGACCGGTATAGCGCAGACGAAGCCTAAATTCGGCAAAAATATCAAACAGTCAGACAAGAACTGGGAAATCTTTTGGCAGCTATTTCCCTAACTACTGCAAATATGGATATGAAACTTAAATGAATAGATAGAGAAACATATGGCCTATCAGATGACACCAAGATTGCAAGATTTAGATAATTCTCAGACCTTTTATGCTCGATTATATGAAGCATTCTATGCGCGGGATAAGGACCAGTATAGCGCAGACGAAGCCAGAATCCCGCAAAAATATTAGGCAGTTGGACACAAACTTGCACTTCCTTTGGCAGATATTTCCCTAACTACTGCAAATATGGATATGACACTTATATGAATGGATAGAGAAACATGTGGCCTTTCAGATGACACCAGGATTGCAAGGTTTAGATAATTCTCAGACCTTTTATGCTCGATTATATGAAGCATTCTCTGCAGGGGATAAGGACCAGGATAGCACAGACAAAGCCAGAATTGTGCAAAAATATCAGGCAGTTCGACACAAACTTGCACTTCCTTTGCCAGCTCTTTCCCTAACTACTCCAAATATGGATACGAAACTTATATGAATGGATAGAGGAACATGTGTCCTTTCCGATGACACCAAGTTTGCAAGATTGAAATAATTCTCAGACCTTTTATGCTCGATTTTATGAAGCATTCTATGCGCTCATAAGGACCGGTATAGCGCAGACGAAGCCAGAATTCTGCAAAAATATCAGGCAGTTGGTCACAATTTTGCACTTCCTTTGCCAGCTCTTTCCCTAAACAACTGCAAATTTGGATATGGAACTTATATGAATGGATAGGGGAACATGTGGCCTTTCAGATGACACCAGGATTGCAAGATTTAGATAAATCTCGGACCTTTTGTGCTCGATTATATGAAAGCCATTCTTTGCAGGGGATAAGGACCAGGATAGCACAGACGAAGCCAGAATGTGCAAAAATATCAAACAGTCAGACAAGACCTGGAACTTCTCTTTGGCAGATAGATATTTCCCTAACTACTGCAAATATGGATATGGAAACTTATATGAATTGGATAGAGAAACATGCAGCCTTTCAGATGAAACCAGGATTGCAAGGTTTAGACTAATTTTCAAACCTTTTATACTCGATTCTATGGAAGCATTCTCTGCAGGGGATAAGGACCAGTACAGCGCAGACGACGCCAGAATTCCGCAAAAAATATCAAGCACGTTCGACAAAAACTTGCACTTTCTTTGGCAGCTATTTTCCTAACTACTGCAAATATGGATATGAAACTTATATGAATGGATAGACAAACATGTGGCCTTTCGGATGACACCAGGATTGCAAGGTTTAGATAATTCTCAGAGCTTTTATGCTCCATTACATGAAGCTTTCTCTGCAGGGGATAAGGACCATGATAGCAAACACGAAGCCAGAATTGTGCAAAAATATCAGGCAGTTCGACACAAACTTGCACTTCCGTTTGCCAACTCTTTCCTACTACTGCAAACATGGATATGAAACTTATATGAAGGGATAGAGGAACATGTGGCCTATCAGATGACACCAAGATTGCAAGATTTAGAAAATTCTCAGACCTTTTATGCTCGATTATATGAAGCATTCTCTGCGCAAGATAAGGACGGCTATATTGCAGACTAAGCCAGGATTCCCCAAAAATATCAAACAGTCAGACAAGAACTGGCACTTCCTTTGGCAGATATTTCCCTAACTACTGCATATATGGATATGAAACTTATATGAATGGATAGAGAAACATGTGGCCTATCAGATGACACCAGGATCGCAAGGTTTAGATAATTCTCAGACCTTTATACTCGATTATATGAAGCATTCTCTGCAGGGGATAAGGACTGGCAGAGCGCAGACGAAGCCAGAATTCCGCAAAAATATCAGGCAGTTGGACACAAACTTTCACTTCCTTTGCCAGCGCTTTCCCTAACTACTCCAAATATGGATATGAAACTTATACAAACAGATAGGGGAACATGAGGCCTTTTAGATGACACCAAGATTGCAAGATTTAGATAATTCTCAGACCTTTTATGCTCGATTTTATGAAGCATTCTATGCGCGTATAAGGACCGGTATAGCGCAAACGAAGCCAGAATTCTGCAAAAATATCAGGCAGTTGGTCACAAACTTGCACTTCCTTTGCCAGCTCTTTCCCTAACTACTGCAAATTTGGATATGGAACTTATATGAATGGATGGGGGATTATGTTGCCTTTCAGATGACACCCAGATTGCAAGATTTAGATAATTCTCAGACCTTTTATGCTCGATTATATGAAGCATTCTCTGCTCAGGATAAGGACCAGTATAGCGCAGACGAAGCCTAAATTCGGCAAAAATATCAAACAGTCAGACAAGAACTGGGAAATCTTTTGGCAGCTATTTCCCTAACTACTGCAAATATGGATATGAAACTTAAATGAATAGATAGAGAAACATATGGCCTATCAGATGAAACCAGGATTGCAAGGTTTAGATAATTTTCAAACCTTTTATACTCGATTATATGAAGCATTCTCTGCAGGGGATAAGGACCAGTACAGCGCAGACGACGCCAGAATTCCGCAAAAATATCAAGCAGTTCGACAAAAACTTGCACTTTCTTTGGCAGCTATTTCCCTAACTACTGCAAATATGGATTTGAAACTTATATGAATGGATAGACAAACATGTGGCCTTTCGGATGACACCAGGATTGCAAGGTTTAGATAATTCTCAGAGCTTTTATGCTCCATTACATGAAGCTTTCTCTGCAGGGGATAAGGACCATGATAGCAAACACGAAGCCAGAATTGTGCAAAAATATCAGGCAGTTCGACACAAACTTGCACTTCCTTTGCCAACTCTTTCCCTAACTACTCCAAATATGGATATGAAACTTATATGAATAGATAGAGAAACATGTGGCCTATCAGATGACACCAAGATTGCGAGATTTAGATAATTCTCAGACCTTTTATGCTCGATTATATGAAGCATTCTATGCGCGAGATAAGGACCAGGATAGCACAGACGAAGCCAGAATTGTGCAAAAATATCAAACAGTCAGACAAGACCTGGAACTTCCTTTGGCAGATAGATATTTCCCTAACTACTGCAAATATGGATATGAAACTTATATGAATGGATAGAGAAACATGCGGCCTTTCAGATGACACCAAGATTGCAAGGTTTAGATAATTTTCAAACCTTTTATACTCGATTATATGAAGCATTCTCTGCAGGGGATAAGGACCAGGATAGCACAGACGAAGCCAGAATTGTGCAAAAATATCAGGCAGTTCGACACACACTTGCACTTCCTTTGCCAGCTCTTTCCCTAACTACTCCAAATATGGATACGAAACTTATATGAATGGATAGAGGAACATGTGTCCTTTCCGATGACATCAAGTTTGCAAGATTGAAATAATTTTCAGACCTTTTATGCTCGATTATATGAAGCATTCTATGCGTGTTTAAGGACCAGTATAGCGCAGACGAAGCCAGAATTCTGCAAAAATATCAGGCAGTTGGTCACAAACTTGCTCTTCCCTTGCCGGCTCTTTCCCTAACTACTGCAAATATGGATATGACACTTATATGAATGGATAGGAGAACATCTGGCCTTTCAGATGACACCAAGGTTGCAAGACTTAGATAATTTTCAGACCTTTTATGCTCGATTATATGAAGCATTCTCTGCTCAGGATAAGGACCAGTATAGCGCAGACGAAGCCTAAATTCGGCAAAAATATCAAACAGTCAGACAAGAACTGGGAAATCTTTTGGCAGCTATTTCCCTAACTACTGCAAATATGGATATGAAACTTAAATGAATAGATAGAGAAACATATGGCCTATCAGATGACACCAAGATTGCAAGGTTTAGATAATTTTCAAACCTTTTATACTCGATTATATGAAGCATTCTCTGCAGGGGATAAGGACCAGTACAGCGCAGACGACGCCAGAATTCCGCAAAAATATCAAGCAGTTCGACAAAAACTTGCACTTTCTTTGGCAGCTATTTCCCTAACTACTGCAAATATGGATTTGAAACTTATATGAATGGATAGACAAACATGTGGCCTTTCGGATGACACCAGGATTGCAAGGTTTAGATAATTCTCAGAGCTTTTATGCTCCATTACATGAAGCTTTTCTCTGCAGGACCAGGATAGCACAGACGAAGCCAGAATTGTGCAAAAATATCAGGCAGTTCGACACAGCCTTGCACTTCCTTTGCCAACTCTTTCCCTAACTACTCCAAATATGGATATGAAACTTATATGAATAGATAGAGAAACATGTGGCCTATCAGATGACACCAAGATTGCAAGATTTAGATAATTCTCAGACCTTTTATGCTCGATTATGTGAAGCATTCTATGCGCGAGATGTGAATGGATAGAGAAACATGCGGCCTTTCAGATGAAACCAGGATTGCAAGGTTTAGATAATTTTCAAACCTTTTATACTCGATTATATGAAGCATTCTCTGCAGGGGATAAGGACCAGGATAGCACAGACGAAGCCAGAATTGTGCAAAAATATCAGGCAGTTCGACACACACTTGCACTTCCTTTGCCAGCTCTTTCCCTAACTACTCCAAATATGGATACGAAACTTATATGAATGGATAGAGGAACATGTGTCCTTTCCGATGACATCAAGTTTGCAAGATTGAAATAATTTTCAGACCTTTTATGCTCGATTTTATGAAGCATTCTATGCGCGTATAAGGACCGGTATAGCGCAAACGAAGCCAGAATTCTGCAAAAATATCAGGCAGTTGGTCACAAACTTGCACTTCCTTTGCCAGCTCTTTCCCTAACTACTGCAAATTTGGATATGGAACTTATATAAATGGATAGGGGATCATGTTGCCTTTCAGATGACACCCAGATTGCAAGATTTAGATAATTCTCAGACCTTTTATGCTCGATTATATGAAGCATTCTCTGCTCAGGATAAGGACCAGTATAGCGCAGACGAAGCCTAAATTCGGCAAAAATATCAAACAGTCAGACAAGAACTGGGAAATCTTTTGGCAGCTATTTCCCTAACTACTGCAAATATGGATATGAAACTTAAATGAATAGATAGAGAAACATATGACCTATCAGATGACACCAAGATTGCAAGGTTTAGATAATTTTCAAACCTTTTATACTCGATTATATGAAGCATTCTCTGCAGGGGATAAGGACCAGTACAGCGCAGACGACGCCAGAATTCCGCAAAAATATCAAGCAGTTCGACAAAAACTTGCACTTTCTTTGGCAGCTATTTCCCTAACTACTGCAAATATGGATTTGAAACTTATATGAATGGATAGACAAACATGTGGCCTTTCGGATGACACCAGGATTGCAAGGTTTAGATAATTCTCAGAGCTTTTATGCTCCATTACATGAAGCTTTCTCTGCAGGGGATAAGGACCATGATAGCACACACGAAGCCAGAATTGTGCAAAAATATCAGGCAGTTCGACACAGCCTTGCACTTCCTTTGCCAACTTTTTCCCTAACTACTCCAAATATGGATATGAAACTTATATGAATAGATAGAGAAACATGTGGCCTCTCAGATGACACCAGGATTGCAAGATTTAGATAATTCTCAGACCTTTTATGCTCGATTATATGAAGCATTCTATGCGCGAGATAAGGACCAGGATAGCACAGACGAAGCCAGAATTGTGCAAAAATATCAAACAGTCAGACAAGACCTGGAACTTCCTTTGGCAGATAGATATTTCCCTAACTACTGCAAATATGGATATGAAACTTATATGAATGGAAAGGGGATCATGTTGCCTTTCAGATGAAACCAGGATTGCAAGGTTTAGATAATTTTCAAACCTTTTATACTCGATTATATGAAGCATTCTCTGCAGGGGATAAGGACCAGTATAGCGCAGACGACGCCAGAATTCCGCAAAAATATCAAGCAGTTCGACAAAAACTTGCACTTTCTTTGGCAGCTATTTCCCTAACTACTGCAAATATGGATATGAAACTTATATGAATGGATAGAGGAACATGTGGCCTATCAGATGACACCAAGATTGCAAGATTTAGATAATTTTCAGACCTTTTATGCTCGATTATATGAAGCATTCTCTGCAGGGGATAAGGACCAGGATAGCGCAGACGAAGCCAGAATTCCGCAAAAATATCAGGCAGTTGGACACAAACTTGCATTTCCTTTGGCAGATATTTCCCTAACTACTGCAAATATGGATATGACACTTATATGAATGGATAGAGAAACATATGGGCCTTTCCGATGACACCAAGTTTGCAAGATTGAAATATTTCTCAGACCTTTTATGCTCGATTATATGAAGCATTCTATGCGCGTATAAGGACCAGTATAGCGCACACAAAGCAAGAATTCTGCAAAAATATCAGGCAGTTCGACAAAAACTTGCACTTTCTTTGGCAGCTATTTCCCTAACTACTACAAATATGGATATGAAACTTATATGAATAGATAGAAAAACATGTGGCCTATCAGATGACACCAAGATTGCAAGATTTAGATAATTCTCAGACCTTTTATGCTCGATTATATGAAGCATTTTATGCGCTTGATAAGGACCAGTATAGCGCAGACGAAGCCAGAATTGTGCAAAAATATCAAACAGTCAGACAAGACCTGGAACTTCCTTTGGCAGATAGATATTTCCCTAACTACTGCAAATATGGATATGAAACTTATATGAATGGATAGAGAAACATGCGGGCTTTCAGATGAAACCAGGATTGCAAGGTTTAGATAATTTTCAAACCTTTTATACTCGATTATATGAAGCATTCTCTGCAGGGGATAAGGACCAGGATAGCACAGACGAAGCCAGAATTGTGCAAAAATATCAGGCAGTTCGACACACACTTGCACTTCCTTTGCCAGCTCTTTCCCTAACTACTCCAAATATGGATACGAAACTTATATGAATGGATAGAGGAACATGTGTCCTTTCCGATGACATCAAGTTTGCAAGATTGAAATAATTTTCAGACCTTTTATGCTCGATTTTATGAAGCATTCTATGCGCGTATAAGGACCGGTATAGCGCAAACGAAGCCAGAATTCTGCAAAAATATCAGGCAGTTGGTCACAAACTTGCACTTCCTTTGCCAGCTCTTTCCCTAACTACTGCAAATTTGGATATGGAACTTATATAAATGGATAGGGGATCATGTTGCCTTTCAGATGACACCCAGATTGCAAGATTTAGATAATTCTCAGACCTTTTATGCTCGATTATATGAAGCATTCTCTGCTCAGGATAAGGACCAGTATAGCGCAGACGAAGCCTAAATTCGGCAAAAATATCAAACAGTCAGACAAGAACTGGGAAATCTTTTGGCAGCTATTTCCCTAACTACTGCAAATATGGATATGAAACTTAAATGAATAGATAGAGAAACATATGGCCTATCAGATGAAACCAGGATTGCAAGGTTTAGATAATTTTCAAACCTTTTATACTCGATTATATGAAGCATTCTCTGCAGGGGATAAGGACCAGTACAGCGCAGACGACGCCAGAATTCAGCAAAAATATCAAGCAGTTCGACAAAAACTTGCACTTTCTTTGGCAGCTATTTCCCTAACTACTGCAAATATGGATTTGAAACTTATATGAATGGATAGACAAACATGTGGCCTTTCGGATGACACCAGGATTGCAAGGTTTAGATAATTCTCAGAGCTTTTATGCTCCATTACATGAAGCTTTCTCTGCAGGGGATAAGGACCATGATAGCACACACGAAGCCAGAATTGTGCAAAAATATCAGGCAGTTCGACACAGCCTTGCACTTCCTTTGCCAACTCTTTCCCTAACTACTCCAAATATGGATATGAAACTTATATGAATAGATAGAGAAACATGTGGCCTATCAGATGACACCAAGATTGCAAGATTTAGATAATTCTCAGACCTTTTATGCTCGATTATATGAAGCATTCTATGCGCGAGATAAGGACCAGGATAGCACAGACGAAGCCAGAATTGTGCAAAAATATCAAACAGTCAGACAAGACCTGGAACTTCCTTTGGCAGATAGATATTTCCCTAACTACTGCAAATATGGATATGAAACTTATATGAATGGAAAGGGGATCATGTTGCCTTTCAGATGAAACCAGGATTGCAAGGTTTAGATAATTTTCAAACCTTTTATACTCGATTATATGAAGCATTCTCTGCAGGGGATAAGGACCAGTATAGCGCAGACGACGCCAGAATTCCGCAAAAATATCAAGCAGTTCGACAAAAACTTGCACTTTCTTTGGCAGCTATTTCCCTAACTACTGCAAATATGGATATGAAACTTATATGAATGGATAGAGGAACATGTGGCCTATCAGATGACACCAAGATTGCAAGATTTAGATAATTTTCAGACCTTTTATGCTCGATTATATGAAGCATTCTCTGCAGGGGATAAGGACCAGGATAGCGCAGACGAAGCCAGAATTCCGCAAAAATATCAGGCAGTTGGACACAAACTTGCATTTCCTTTGGCAGATATTTCCCTAACTACTGCAAATATGGATATGACACTTATATGAATGGATAGAGAAACATATGGGCCTTTCCGATGACACCAAGTTTGCAAGATTGAAATATTTCTCAGACCTTTTATGCTCGATTATATGAAGCATTCTATGCGCGTATAAGGACCAGTATAGCGCACACAAAGCAAGAATTCTGCAAAAATATCAGGCAGTTCGACAAAAACTTGCCCTTCTTTGGCAGCTATTTCCCTAACTACTGCAAATATGGATATGAAACTTATATGAATGGATAGGGGATCATGTTGCCTTTCAGATGACACCAAGATTGCAAGATTTAGATAATTCTCAGACCTTTTATGCTCGATTATATGAAGCATTTTATGCGCTTGATAAGGACCAGTATAGCGCAGACGAAGCCAGAATTGTGCAAAAATATCAAACAGTCAGACAAGACCTGGAACTTCCTTTGGCAGATAGATATTTCCCTAACTACTGCAAATATGGATATGAAACTTATATGAATGGATAGAGAAACATGCGGGCTTTCAGATGAAACCAGGATTGCAAGGTTTAGATAATTTTCAAACCTTTTATACTCGATTATATGAAGCATTCTCTGCAGGGGATAAGGACCAGGATAGCACAGACGAAGCCAGAATTGTGCAAAAATATCAGGCAGTTCGACACACACTTGCACTTCCTTTGCCAGCTCTTTCCCTAACTACTCCAAATATGGATACGAAACTTATATGAATGGATAGAGGAACATGTGTCCTTTCCGATGACACCAAGTTTGCAAGATTGAAATAATTTTCAGACCTTTTATGCTCGATTTTATGAAGCATTCTATGCGCGTATAAGGACCGGTATAGCGCAAACGAAGCCAGAATTCTGCAAAAATATCAGGCAGTTGGTCACAAACTTGCACTTCCTTTGCCAGCTCTTTCCCTAACTACTGCAAATTTGGATATGGAACTTATATGAATGGATAGGGGATCATGTTGCCTTTCAGATGACACCCAGATTGCAAGATTTAGATAATTCTCAGACCTTTTATGCTCGATTATATGAAGCATTCTCTGCTCAGGATAAGGACCAGTATAGCGCAGACGAAGCCTAAATTCGGCAAAAATATCAAACAGTCAGACAAGAACTGGGAAATCTTTTGGCAGCTATTTCCCTAACTACTGCAAATATGGATATGAAACTTAAATGAATAGATAGAGAAACATATGGCCTATCAGATGACACCAGGATTGCAAGGTTTAGATAATTTTCAAACCTTTTATACTCGATTATATGAAGCATTCTCTGCAGGGGATAATGACCAGTACAGCGCAGACGACGCCAGAATTCCGCAAAAATATCAAGCAGTTCGACAAAAACTTGCACTTTCTTTGGCAGCTATTTCCCTAACTACTGCAAATATGGATTTGAAACTTATATGAATGGATAGACAAACATGTGGCCTTTCGGATGACACCAGGATTGCAAGGTTTAGATAATTCTCAGAGCTTTTATGCTCCATTACATGAAGCTTTCTCTGCAGGGGATAAGGACCATGATAGCACACACGAAGCCAGAATTGTGCAAAAATATCAGGCAGTTCGACACAGCCTTGCACTTCCTTTGCCAACTCTTTCCCTAACTACTCCAAATATGGATATGAAACTTATATGAATAGATAGAGAAACATGTGGCCTATCAGATGACACCAAGATTGCAAGATTTAGATAATTCTCAGACCTTTTATGCTCGATTATATGAAGCATTCTATGCGCGAGATAAGGACCAGGATAGCACAGACGAAGCCAGAATTGTGCAAAAATATCAAACAGTCAGACAAGACCTGGAACTTCGTTTGGCAGATAGATATTTCCCTAACTACTGCAAATATGGATATGAAACTTATATGAATGGATAGGGGATCATGTTGCCTTTCAGATGACACCCAGATTGCAAGATTTAGATAATTTTCAAACCTTTTATACTCGATTATATGAAGCATTCTCTGCAGGGGATAAGGACCAGTATAGCGCAGACGACGCCAGAATTCCGCAAAAATATCAAGCAGTTCGACAAAAACTTGCACTTTCTTTGGCAGCTATTTCCCTAACTACTGCAAATATGGATATGAAACTTATATGAATGGATAGAGGAACATGTGGCCTTTCAGATGACACCAAGATTGCAAGATTTAGATAATTTTCAGACCTTTTATGCTCGATTATATGAAGCATTCTCTGCAGGGGATAAGGACCAGGATAGCGCAGACGGAGCCTTTCCGATGACACCAAGTTTGCAAGATTGAAATATTTCTCAGACCTTTTATGCTCGATTATATGAAGCATTCTATGCGCGTATAAGGACCAGTATAGCGCACACAAAGCAAGAATTCTGCAAAAATATCAGGCAGTTCGACAAAAACTTGCCCTTCTTTGGCAGCTATTTCCCTAACTACTGCAAATATGGATATGAAACTTATATGAATGGATAGGGGATCATGTTGCCTTTCAGATGACACCCAGATTGCAAGATTTAGATAATTCTCAGACCTTTTATGCTCGATTATATGAAGCATTCTCTGCTCAGGATAAGGACCGGTATAGCGCAGACGAAGCCTAAATTCGGCAAAAATATCAAACAGTCAGACAAGAACTGGGAAATCTTTTGGCAGCTATTTCCCTAACTACTGCAAATATGGATATGAAACTTATATGAATAGATAGAGAAACATATGGCCTATCAGATGACACCAAGATTGCAAGATTTAGATAATTCTCAGACCTTTTATGCTCGATTATATGAAGCATTCTAAGCGCGGGATAAGGACCAGTATAGCGCAGACGCAGCCAGAATCCCGCAAAAATATGAGGCAGTTGGACACAAACTTGCACTTCCTTTGGCAGATATTTCCCTAACTACTGCAAATATGGATATGACACTTATATGAATGGATAGAGAAACATGTGGCCTTTCAGATGACACCAGGATTGCAAGGTTTAGATAATTTTCAGACCTTTTATGCTCGATTATATGAAGCATTCTCTGCAGGGGATAAGGACCAGGATAGCACAGACAAAGCCAGAATTGTGCAAAAATATCAGGCAGTTCGACACAAACTTGCACTTCCTTTGCCAGCTCTTTCCCTAACTACTCCAAATATGGATACGAAACTTATATGAATGGATAGAGGAACATGTGTCCTTTCCGATGACACCAAGTTTGCAAGATTGAAATAATTCTCAGACCTTTTATGCTCGATTTTATGAAGCATTCTATGCGCGTATAAGGACCGGTATACCGCACACGAAGCCAGAATTCTGCAAAAATATCAGGCAGTTGGTCACAAACTTGCACTTCCTTTGCCAGCTCTTTCCCTAACTACTACTGCAAATTTGGATATGGAACTTATATGAATGGATAGAGAAACATGTGGCCTTTCAGATGACACCAGGATTGCAAGGTTGAGATAATTCTCAGACCTTTTATGCTCCATTATATGAAGCATTCTTTGCAGGGGATAAGGACCAGGATAACACAGACGAAGCCAGAATTGTGCAAAAATATCAAACAGTCAGACAAGACCTGGAACTTCCTTTGGCAGATAGATATTTCCCTAACTACTGCAAATATGGATATGAAACTTATATGAATGGATAGAGAAACATGCGGCCTTTCAGATGAAACCAGGATTGCAAGGTTTAGATAATTTTCAAACCTTTTATACTCGATTATATGAAGCATTCTCTGCAGGGGATAAGGACCAGTACAGCGCAGACGACGCCAGAATTCCGCAAAAATATCAAGCAGTTCGACAAAAACTTGCACTTTCTTTGGCAGCTATTTCCCTAACTACTGCAAATATGGATATGAAACTTATATGAATGGATAGACAAACATGAGGCCTTTCGGATGACACCAGGATTGCAAGGTTTAGATAATTCTCAGAGCTTTTATGCTCCATTACATGAAGCTTTCTCTGCAGGGGATAAGGACCATGATAGCAAACACGAAGCCAGAATTGTGCAAAAATATCAGGCAGTTCGACACAAACTTGCACTTCCTTTGCCAGCTCTTTCCCTAACTACTCCAAATATGGATATGAAACTTATATGAATGGATAGAGAAACATGTGGCCTTTCAGATGACACCAGGATTGCAAGGTTTAGATAATTTTCAGACCTTTTATGCTCGATTATATGAAGCATTCTATGCGCGTATAAGGACCAGTATAGCGCACACAAAGCAAGAATTCTGCAAAAATATCAGGCAGTTGGTCACAAACTTGCATTTCCTTTGCCAGCTCTTTCCCTAACTAATGCAAATACGGATATGACACTTATATGAAAGGATAGGGGAACATGTGGCCTTTCAGATGACCCCCAGATTGCCAGATTTAGATAATTCTCAGACCTTTTATGCTCGACTGCGGGAAGCGTTCTCTGCGTGGGAGAGGACCAGTATAGCGTAGTCGAAGTCAGAATTCTGCAAAAATATCAGGCAGTTCGACAAAAACTTGCACTTTCTTTGGCAGCTCTTTCCCTAACTACTGCAAATATGGATATGAAACTTATATGAATGGATAGGGGATCATGTTGCCTTTCAGATGACACCCAGATTGCAAGATTTAGATAATTCTCAGACCTTTTATGCTCGATTATATGAAGCATTCTCTGCTCAGGATAAGGACCGGTATAGCGCAGACGAAGCCAAAATTTGGCAAAAATATCAAACAGTCAGACAAGAACTGGGAAATCTTTTGGCAGCTATTTCCCTAACTACTGCAAATATGGATATGAAACTTAAATGAATAGATAGAGAAACATATGGGCTATCAGATGACACCAGGATTGCAAGATTTAGATAATTCTCAGACCTTTTATGCTCGATTATATGAAGCATTCTATGCGCGGGATAAGGACCAGTATAGCGCAGACGAAGCCAGAATTCTGCAAAAATATCAGGCAGTTGGACACAAACTTGCATTTCCTTTGGCAGATATTTCCCTAACTACTGCAAATATGGATATGAAACTTATATGAATGGATAGAGAAACATGTGGCCTTTCAGATGACACCAGGATTGCAAGGTTTAGATAATTCTCAGACCTTTTATGCTCGATTATATGAAGCATTCTCTGCAGGGGATAAGGACCAGGATAGCACAGACGAAGCCAGAATTGTGCAAAAATATCAGGCAGTTCGACACAAACTTGCACTTCCTTTGCCAGCTCTTTCCCTAACTACTCCAAATATGGATATGAAACTTATATGAATGGATAGAGGAACATGTGTCCTTTCCAATGACACCAAGTTTGCAAGATTGAAATAATTCTCAGACCTTTTATGCTCGATTATATGAAGCATTCTATGCGCGTTTAAGGACCAGTATAGCGCAGACGAAGCCAGAATTCTGCAAAAATATCAGGCAGTTGGTCACAAACTTGCACTTCCTTTGCCAGCTCTTTCCCTAACTACTGCAAATGTGGATATGACACTTATATGAATGGATAGGGGAACATGTGGCCTTTCAGATGACACCAAGATTGCAAGATTTAGATAATTCTCAGACCTTTTATGCTCGATTATATGAAGCATTCTCTGCGCGGGATAAGGACCAGTATAGCGCAGACGAAGCCAGAATTCCGCAAAAATATCAGGCAGTTGGACACAAACTTGCATTTCCTTTGGCAGATATTTCCCTAACTACTCCAAATATGGATATGAAACTTATATGAATGGATAGGGGAACATGTGGCCTTTCAGATGACACCCAGATTGCCAGATTTAGATAATTCTCAGACCTTTTATGCTCGATTGCGGGAAGCGTTTTCTGAGCGGGATGACTGGTATAGCGTAGACGAAGTCAGAATTCTGCAAAAATATCAGGCAGTTCGACACAAACTTGCACTTCCTTTGCCAGCTCTTTCCCTAACTACTCCAAATATGGATATGAAACTTATATGAATAGATAGAGAAACATGTGGCCTATCAGATGACACCAAGATTGCAAGATTTAGATAATTCTCAGACCTTTTATGCTCCATTATATGAAGCATTCTTTGCAGGGGATAAGGACCAGGATAGCACAGACGAAGCCAGAATTGTGCATAAATATCACAGTCAGACAAGACCTGGAACTTCCTTTGGCAGATATATATTTCCCTAACTACTGCAAATATGGATATGAAACTTAAATGAATAGATAGCGAAACATGCGGCCTTTCAGATGAAACCATGATTGCAAGGTTTAGATAATTTTCAAACCTTTTATACTCGATTATATGAAGCATTCTCTGCAGGGGATAATGACCAGTACAGCGCAGACGACGCCAGAATTCCGCAAAAATATCAAGCAGTTCGACAAAAACTTGCACTTTCTTTGGCAGCTATTTCCCTAACTACTGCAAATATGGATATGAAACTTATATGAATGGATAGACAAACATGTGGCCTTTCGGATGACACCAGGATTGCAAGGTTTAGATAATTCTCAGAGCTTTTATGCTCCATTACATGAAGCTTTCTCTGCAGGGGATAAGGACCATGATAGCACACACGAAGCCAGAATTGTGCAAAAATATCAGGCAGTTCGACACAAACTTGCACTTCCTTTGCCAACTCTTTCCCTAACTACTCCAAATATGGATATGAAACTTATATGAATAGATAGAGAAACATGTGGCCTATCAGATGACACCAAGATTGCAAGATTTAGATAATTCTCAGACCTTTTATGCTCGATTATATGAAGCATTCTATGCGCCAGATAAGGACCAGTATAGCACAGACGAAGCCAGAATTGTGCAAAAATATCAAACAGTCAGACAAGACCTGGAACTTCCTTTGGCAGATAGATATTTCCCTAACTACTGCAAATATGGATATGAAACTTATATGAATGGATAGAGAAACATGTGGCCTTTCAGATGACACCAAGATTGCAAGATTTAGATAATTCTCAGACCTTTTATGCTCTATGTTATGAAGCATTCTATGCGCGTATAAGGACCGGTATAGCGCAAACGAAGCCAGAATTCTGCAAAAATATCAGGCAGTTGGTCACAAACTTGCACTTCCTTTGCCAGCTCTTTCCCTAACTACTGCAAATTTGGATATGGAACTTATATGAATGGATAGGGGATCATGTTGCCTTTCAGATGACACCCAGATTGCAAGATTTAGATAATTCTCAGAC